>NW_011494707.1:1403935-1418289 GCF_000754665.1 Bison bison bison | reverse complement strand
GAAACAGAAAATCACCATTTGGCAAACGACTACAGGAATAATTGCTACTGGCAAAAGTCCTCAGTGTCTGCTAAAATTCAAGTGGCAATATGATGAGAAACAGGGTATTTTCCCAATCTGAAAGTCAATTTACAGTGGAGAAATCTAGTGCGGGCCTCATTAACCAAGTGATCAAAATTAACATCACAGTAGTGAGACAGCAACATGATGGTTGCAGTCCACTGAGAAGGGCACAGAATCATTCTGTTAATCTTGCCCCAAAGAGAAAACATCAGATAAACTCAAACTGAGAGACAATATCCATAATAACTCTACTATACTTTTCGACAGAGAAGGCAATAGCACCCCACTCCAGTACTCTTGCCTGGAAAATCCCATAGATGGAGGAGCCGGATAGGCTGCAGTCCATGGGGTCACGAAGAGTCGGACACGACTGAGCGACTTCACTTTCACTTTTCACTTTCATGCATTGGAGAAGGAAATGGCAACCCACTCCAGCGTTCTTGCCTGGAGAATCCCAGGGATGGGGGAGCCTGGTGGCTGCCATCTATGGGGTCACACAGAGTCGGACACAACTGAAGTGACTTAGCATAGCATAGCATACTTTTCGAAAGTCAAGGTTATGAGGAAAGACTGAGGAATGGTTAGAGAAGGCAGACTGAAAGCAATGTGGGATCCTGGAACTAAAAGAGAACAGCTGTGGGAAGAATGGTGAAATTTGAATAAAGGTCTTTGCTACTGCTACTGCTAAGTCACTTTAGTCGTGTCCGACTCTGTGCGACCCCATAGACGGCAGCCCACCAGGCTCCCCCGTCCCTGGGATTCTCCAGTTAGGTAACAGTTAATACCCATGTTAACTTCATGGTTTCAATCATTTGTACCACGGTCATGCAAATATGTTAACATTAGGAGACAAAGCTGGGCAAGGGATGATATATGGACATTTTTTAAACTACATTTTTAAAAGTCTAAAAATGTAGACTTCTAACTGTAAGTTAAAACTTTTAACTGTGAGTCTAAAGTTAAACCAAAAATAAAAGTTAAAAATATGTCAATGTCATAAAAAATGAAGACTCAGAGAGAGCCTGTCACAGATTGGAGGTGACTGAGAAGACAAGACAGTTTAACGTTTCTTATCTTGATTGTGGCGGCAGTTTCACAGGTGCATACACATTAAAACATCACATTGCATCCTCTAAATAGTTTACTATGTTGGGTTTTTTGTTTGTTCGTTTTGTTTGGCCTCAAGTGTGGCATGCAGGATCTTAGTTCCCCAACAAGGGATTGAATCCATGCCCCTTACAAGGGGAATGTAGAGTCTTAAACACCGGACTTCCAAGGACATCCCTCTTCTATGTTAACTATAAAACAGTAAAACTCTGAAAAAAAGCTGAAGGAAATAGCTGGAGGCAATGCAGAATTCATAGTGAAACACAGAGTGAGTGAACTCATGAGCTGTGTGTTTGTTCACCTCCCCTGTGTACTAGAAGAATAGATTTGAGACCTGGGCCTGCCCAAGCTGAGCATTTCATCCTCTGCCCCTTAGACTCATCAGTTCAAGTACAAGCCCACAACCCAAGTCAGTTCAATCAGAATCCTTCCCAGGAAGATTCTTGTGCTGGAGTTAGAAGAAAAAAATCCCACCCATCCCCCACCACTGGTGTGATAAGAGCCTTGAGGTGTATGTAGCCCTCTCTGCCTCTATTGGAGCCTCCATGAGAATAAAATCACTATAGAAGAAAGCAGAGTGGGAAGACACAATAAATGACATTATTTTAATTTTTGGATCCAGTTGTTCCTGAACTGCATTTGTATGTCAGTCCGTCATAAAAACCATCAGTTCACTTTTTTCCCCCCCTGAGTTCCTGTCGCTTACAACCAAATGAGTCCTGAGCACAAAATAACTCTAAAATCAGAGTGGTAACAAATGTCATAAATAACCCTCCTTATCCTTGAATACCAACGGTGTCCTAAACACAGCTTTAGAAACTAGAACTGTTTAAAGAAGATGGCTAACCCATGATTATTACAATGCAGTTAAGAATTCCACAAACAATTTATTGGGCATTATCGGATCCTGGGCCCTGAACTAGACACTGACTAACGAATGGAACAGTCAACTCCTATCTTCTTCCAGTCATCCGGAGTTGAATATCTACAGCCAGCCTTCCTCTAAGTCCTAAAGAACTTAAAGAGAACTAGAATTCAGAATCGTATCGTGCGGTGAATTTTCCCTTGGTTCTAACTCTAGCACCTCATCCCTGTGTTTAAGCCCACATGCGTGTTCCTGTCTTTTTTTACCCTGAAGCCCTGGCTTGATAACACATCAGGGTTCCAGTTCCGCAGAGAAGTTCTGCTTCCTACTCTGCTGACGCCCTTGAGCTTCCAACCTGGGGCAGCTCAACTTGCTACTCAGCTTCCGGGTACGAACGCCCTGCCGCCTGGCTCTGCGTGTGTTGCCCATTTGCACTCTCACTGCCATGACACCCAGATGGGACTCTAAATAAATTAGGAATTATTTTGGTTGCAAATAAAGAGAAAACCAGCTCCCAAGTAAGGAGTAACAAGAGTTAGATGAATAAGGGTTCCATTTTCTCACAGAACAGGAAATCTGAGGTGAGTCCTCCCCTGTTTGTTCAGCAGCTCAGTGATAGCAGTACTTGCCCTCTGCAGTCCTTTCAGCTTCTCCTTTGGGCAGCAAGGTGTCTCAGGCTCCAGACATAAAGTCTGCCTGCCTTTAGAAAAGGAGGAAGAGAGGAAAGGCGGTACCAGCCACAGCTGCTCCTTTCATCAGGAAAGAAAAGCTCTTCCAGCAGCTCCTCAGCATTCTTCTTAGCCAGAATGACATTAAGGGGGCTGGGATGGGCCCTAATAGCCCTGCCAGAATTGTTTTCTAAATATATATATATATATATATATACACAAAAATAAATCCTATAAATGCAATGAAGTACCAGTGATTCTTGAAAGAAGGCTATTTATTCTATGAATGAGACGTCATCTGGACTTTTGATAAAGAAACTAAATATGTAATGAGGGTCTTCCCACTGTTGTTAAGTGGTTAAGATTCTGCACTCCCAATGCAGGGGGCCCGGGGTTCGATCCCTGGTCAGGGAACTAGACTCCACATGCCATAACCAAGAGTTTGCAAGGTGTAATGAATATAGAAGATCCTGTGTGCTGCAACTAAGAGCCAGTGCAGACAAATAAATAAAGAAAGAAAAATATTTAAAAAATAAATACGTAATGAAACAAATGTTGTTACTTATAATAAAACTTTGAAAAGGTCAATTTGAAGGAGTTGGAAATACAAAGAGCAAGGTCAGCATTTGTCCCTGCTTGAACTGCATTTGTATGCTGTTAATTGCCTGATGTTACAACTACGTTGACAGTTTTGTGTGTGTGTGTATGTGTGTGTGTGTTAGTTGCTCAGTCGTGTCTGACTCTTTGAGACCCCACAGACTGTAGCCCACCAGGCTTCTCTGTCCATGGAATTCTCCAGGCAAGAATGCAGGAGTGGACTGCCATTCACTTCTCCAGAGGAACTTCCCAACCCAGGGATTGAACCCTGGTCTCCTGCATCGCAGACAGATTCTTTACCGTTTGAGCTACAGTTGACAATTTTGAACATTACTAAAATGGCGTGTCTTTGTTAGCAGGTTAGCCCTGACTTGTGACCAGATGAGAAGATGTCTGAATACGGGCTGTGGAGTGAAACAAAGACAAGAAAGGCAGTCTGTGTGCCCACATGGCTGCATTCATCACAGGTTTCTGTCAGAAGCTTGTTAAAATAAACTTGTTACCAGACAGGTTAGTTCAGTTGAGTTTCAAATACACACTTGCAAGGAATCTTCTATACCTGTTGAGTATCAACACTGTAAATTTAAATTTTATTTCAATGTCATCATTACAATAAAGTTGTTTTATCCTTTTCCCCCTTTTCAAGTGAAATGATAATCAGGTTCATGAACAGTTGAACTATGAAAGAAATCTGCTTTCTAAAAATGTTCACAAACATAATGCAACTCCCTATTTTTTAAAAACTGGTACAGAAATGGAGAAAGTAGAGAATGTAATAATCCCACTGTTTACAGTAACCACTGTTAACAATGTGGTAAGTTGTAATGTGACAATGTGAAAAGTTGCCTCTTTCAAACTTCCACAAATATGGGAGAAAGATACATCAGAGTAAAAACTTCATTGTCTCTCCCAGTCACCAAGGGATGCAGTTAGTGGACATCTGCATAGTAATGTCACCTTGGACTTAATGAACACATGGCCCTATTAAAAGGTTTTTGAATCCTTTCTTATTAAGTGGAGCAACTTCTATATTTTCTGGGCATTCTGTGTATTTGCTAACATTTGATAGATGGTGAACATTGTCTTTATCACACTGTCCCCAAGAAAAGATAATGTGTAACATTCTCTCTCAGAACCTTTCTTTCTCCCAAGAGAGTACTACTTCTTAGGAGACACGCAGTGTAGACGTCAGCCAGAGTGTGAAAACCCAGGCCCCCAACCTTTGAATTTTATGTATTTGTTTGTTTATCCATCCCTTGAGTTTTAAAGTGCAATTCCTCTGGACTTCCCTGGTGGTCCAGTGGCTAAGCCTCTGCACTCCCAATGCAGGGAGCCTGGGTTCAATCCCTACCTAGCCTGTAAACTGGATACCTACCGCATGTTGTCACTAAGAGTTCACATACTGCAACAAAGATCAAAGATCCCTTGTGCTGCAACTAAAGTCCAGTGCAGCCAAATAAACTAAAAAATAAATAAATAGAGTGCAATTCGTTTAAACCACCTCTCACCCTCCATTTCTATCACCTGGGGAAATTCTCAAGCATTCTCCTGAGATTTCTGAAACATTCTGTGGGTTTTAAAGTCCTTTTGGCTCATGGGTGATGTCTCTATTTCACCCTCATTTCACTTCCAAATGCAGAGCTCAACTTCATTTCCAGTTTCCACAAGAAATCCCTTCCCCCAAGCGTGTTTGTTATATTCGAAAGGTCTTTAGCTGAGCCTGGAGCATTACAAAGAACAGCACCCAGCCTTCCGCCATCCCCTTTGCCTCTATCTTCTCTCCTCCTGGATCTTTCCTTTCCTCAGCTCCAAATTCTTCCTCTTCAGTTATCCAGGCAATCTCCTGTTTCTTGTAAGCTAATGGTTTACCAAATTTGATCTCCAAACCAGCAACATCACACCACCCAATAGTATGTTAGAAGATGTTAGAAATGCAAGCTCTTAGGTTCTACCCCAGATCTACCAAATCAGAAACTCTGCAGGGAGCCAGCAATTCAGGAGTTTAATAAACCCCGCCCAGGGGTTCTGACATCTGCTAAAGTTTAAGAACTTCTGCACTCAGATCCAAGATTTAAACTCTGCCCCACACCTGCCTCTGAAGTAACTCTTTTGGTATATGGGGTGAAGAAGCACCCCATACACCAAAAGAGAAATCTCACCCACCTACTGAGAGTATGTCCTTATCTTACTGCACACCATATCCATTATACTATATTTGTTTCTTGCTTTTCTTGTCGTTCCCTTCTGACCAAACCCTTTCTCTTCCTTGTTATGGAACACCGAGGTGGAGCCAGGGGCCTGGCCATCGCCTTGACCATAGCCTGACTCACTGAGTTGCCAAGCCACTCCAGAGGAACCTGGGTGGGTCCAGCCTGTGGGTGTCTGATAGGCAGGGGATCACAACAGGACACATAGGTCCTCATGTGTAAAAGCGTGTGAGAACCAGCTATGCAAGGAGTTAACTATATGCACGCTCAGTCACTCAGTCATGTCTGACTCTCTGTGACCCCATGGACTATACCCCAGGCTCCTCTGTCTATGGGATTTCCCAGACAAGAATATTGGAGTGGGTTGCCATTACCTACTCTGGGGATCTTCCCGAACCAGGGTTTGAACCCCTGTCTCCCACAGCTCCTGCATTGGCAGGCAGATTCTTTACCATTGAACTACCTGGGAAGCCCATGGAATTAACTAGCAAAAAGCAAACTCTAAGATGAGAGGTTGAAAGGTTAACATAAACTAGAGGCACTCTTACTACCAACAGGTAGTTAACTTAGAGGATTTGAGTTACTTTGGTGGACAAAGGAGACATGGGAAGGGAAAACACATGCAGCAACCCTCACCCTGCCTTGCAAGTCTACAGACCAGGTCACAAGTAAATTCTCCCCAGAAGGAGGCGATACCCGATTTCCCAGAGTCTGATGCCTTTTCCAAAGAATGGAAAGAGACTGAGACTTCCCTGGGCTAAGGCCCTTCTGGAAGCATGGTTGGCTTTTTGTGAGATCTGAATTCACTTTCCCACCCCACCTCCAAACTGTCTCTCCCACCCCTCCAGTCCTGATTATCTTTAGTCAGAGCCATTTCTCATCACCCTTCCTCTATGCACGTTCAACCCTGTATTTCTCCAGTCTTTCTTTCCTTGACCTAGTTTTCTACCATTCCACTCCCTTCTAAACCTTTCTCCCCATGGAGGCCTCTAAAACTTGTTTCCAAGAAAACAAACTCCCTGATATACTCTATCTTTCCTCTGAAAGTTCCATCCGCTTCTGAAAGCTGGCCTTTCCCTGAGCAACCTTGTTTCCTGCAGCTCTCATTAAGAATGCTGCTCTTTCTCCCACACTTAGGGAGATCCCAATCTCATCAGTGTGCACACAGAGAAGACATTCTGTTCTCGGTCCTTCATTCAACCCACCAGCAAAACTTCAGCACGGCCCCTAGTTTCCCCAGTGATTTGTCGTGGCCCCAGAGAAAACTCACATGTACTCCTGCTCTTCTCTCCAAGATCTTAAACAGAGAGCACTGCCTCTTTAAGCCAGCAGAGGCTGGTCCTGATGCGGGGCCCTCTGCTCTGTGGGCCCAGCCAGACAGTGGTCCTGGTATGGCATAGGAGTGAGACCCAGGTCTCCAGTCCTTTATCCCTCAGACCCAAAGTCTCCCAAGGCCCCTCATTACCCAGTCCCTGCAGCTTCTGACTGACCTTCTCAGGGTCTCCTTTTCCCTATCTTTCTCCTTCTCTCCCACACACCCAGGCAACAATGTCTTTTTCCCCTTTATTGAGACATAATTGACAAATAAAGTGTAAATTTAAGGTGTAGAAGGTGACAGGTGACATATGTGTATATTGTGAAATGCTGACCAACAATTTCAATGATGACCTCATCTTTTCAATTTCCTCATAAGGCTAGTTGACATACATCACCTCACATGGTACTTCTTTTTTGCCTTTTTCTCTTTTCAGTAGTCTCATGCATATTGAGAATACAAATGCAAACCAGGGGTTAGAGGTCATTTACAGCCCCACAAAATGCAAGCTTTTATAGCATTTTATACCCCTAACCTTCTCTATCTTCTAGAAGGCTCTATTTTTGACTTTCAGGACAGCCCACACTTTGAACTTCCTCCTTCACTCTGGCCACATCTTCTCTTTTGGAAGCCCTTTCTATAAAGAAGGCTAAGTGTTGAAGAATTGATGCTTTTGAACTGTGGTGTTGGAGAAGACTTTTGAGAGTCTCCTGGACTGCAAGATCAAACCAGTCAGTCTTAAAGGAAATCAGTCCTGAATAGTCATTGGATGGACTGATGCTGAAGCTGAAACTCCCATATTTGGCCACCTGATGTGAAGAACTGACTCATTGGAAAAGACCCTGATGCTGGGAAAGATTGAAGGGAGGAAGAGAAGGGGTTGACAGAGGATGGGATGGTTGGATGGCATCAGCGACTCAATGGACATGAGTTTGAGCAAGCTCCAGGAGATAGTGAAGGACATGGAAGCCTGGAGTGCTGCAGTCCATGGGGTAGAAAAGAGGCAGACACAACTGAGCAACTGAACAACAACAACAATATTTTGGTGCTCCTTTCTTGGACCCCATTTTCCTTTTACTCCATACATTTCTCTTGCCGTCTTATTCACTGTCATATCTTCAGTTCTCATAGACAGGCTGAGGATCCCCAAGTCTACAGTTTAGCCTAGACCCCTTCTCTGCTCCAGAGCCACAGACTTTCCTGCTTACTGGATATCTCTTCTTGGATGTCTTTCAGCTACCTCATCAGTGTGTGTGTTAGTCACTCAGTCGTGTCCAACTCTTTGAGATCTCATGGACTATAGCCCACCAGGCTCCTTTGTCCATGGAATTTCTCCAGGAAAGAATATTGGAGTGGGTTGCCATTCCTTTATTCAAGGGATCTTCCCAACCCAGGGTCTCCTGGGATCGAACCCAGGTCTCCTGTATCACAGGCACATTCTTTATCGAGCCACCAGAGAAGCAGCGTGTCCCCACACATGGTCCTTCCCCACAAATGAGCTCTTTGCCTGTGCTCTCCATCTCAGCGAATGGCACCATTACCCTTGTTGCCTAAGGCTAGGGGTTTCTTACTTTCCCCTCACTCTCTACAACCAAAGTCTGGAGTCAGGTCCTCACCTCTTGGTCCAGATCGATATGTTTACCTCTCAGATTTCCTATCTAAGCCGCTCACTACCTAGAGTTTTGCTCTCCTCCATGGCAGTGTTTTGCAGTCTGTCTCTCATCACAGGAACATGGAAAATGACAACTTTTGTACAAGACACTGGGACAACCATTCAAAGCTGCTGGAAAAAGCTGTCAGGTCCTGCCTATTGACCCAGAAGCTAAAGGTTCATAATCTGGACATACTTCAAAGCCATTCATGCCACACCAGACAGCTCTGGAGTAATTTCTTCACCCTTTTGCTGCCAGGGAGGCCTTTCTAAACGCAGACTTTACCATTTCGCTGTTGTGTTCAGAATCCTTGTATGGCTGCCCACCAGCTTCCACAGCTCTTTAAGAGCTGACCCTGCCTTCTTTGCTAGCCATCTCACCTCCTCTCGCCTTCTCCTTCTCATGTTCCAATCACACCAAAATGACTTGTCATTATTACCTAGAAGTCTACCTCTAGATGTCCTTATCCCTTACACAGCACTCTGTACCTCCCTGAAGACAGCACTCTTCACCATCTAACATAAATTCACTGAGGAAGGGGACCAAGCCCAGAACTATGCATGGGACTTCCCAGTGGCTAAGACTCAGTGCTCCCAGTTCAAGGAGTCCAGGGTCAATCCCTGGTCAGGGAGCTAGGTCTCATATGTTGCAACTAAGACCTGGTTAAATGTTTAAAATATGTTTAATATTTTACAGAGTGAAGTAAGCCAGAAAGAAAAACACCAATACAGTATCAGTTCAGTTCAGTTCAGTCGCTCAGTCGTGTTCGACTTTTTGCGACCCCATGAATCGCAGCACGCCAGGCCTCCCTGTCCATCACCAACTCCTGGAGTTCACTCAAACTCATGTCCATCGAGTCAGTGATGCCATCCAGCCATCTCATCCTCTGTCGTCCCCTTCTCCTCCTGCCCCTAATCCCTCCCAGCATCAGAGTCTTTTCCAATGAGTCAACTCTTCGCATGAGGTGGCCAAAGTACTGGAGTTTCAGCTTTAGCATCATTCCTTCCAAAGAAATCCCAGGACTGATCTCCTTCCAAAGAAATCCCAGGATCCAACCAATGGACTGGTTGGATCTCCTTGCAGTTCAAAAGCATCAATTCTTCGGCGCTCAGCTTTCTTCACAGTCCAACTCTCACATCCATACATGACTACTGGAAAAACCATAGCCTTGACTAGATGGACCTTTGTTGGCAAAGTAATGTCTCTGCTTTTGAATACGCTATCTAGGTTGGTCATAACTTTCCTTCCAAGAAGTAAGCGTCTTTTAATTTCATGGCTGCAATCACCATCTGCAGTGATTTTTGGAACCCAAAAACATAAAGTCTGACATTGTTTCCACTGTTTCCCCATCTATTTTTTTCCCCCACTGTTTTTCCATCTACACCAATACAGTACACTAATGCATATATGTGGAATTTAGAAAGATGGTAATGATAACCCTGTATGTGAGACAGCAAAAGAGACACAGATGTATAGAACAGACTTTTGGACTCTGTGAGAGAGGGTGAGGGTGGGATGATTTGGGAGAATGGCATTGAAACATGTGAATTATCACATGTGAAACAAATTGCCAGTCCAGGTTTGATGCATGATACAGGGTGCTTGGGGCTGGTGCAATGGGATGACCCAGAGGGATGGAATGGGGAGGGGGGTTCAGGATGGGGAACACATGTACACCCATGGCAGATTCATGTCAATGTATGGCAAAACCAATACAATAGTGTAAAGTAATGAGCCTCCAAAAAATAAATAAATAAATAAATTTAAAAATATTATTATAATTATATTTATTAAAATTATAATTATTGTATTATTATAATTATTTACTATTTAAAATATGAAAATGTTTACTATTTTAAAAATTGTTTTCAAAAAAGAACTGTGTCTGACACATAATAAGAACCCAAATACGTATTTAAGAATGTCAGCTATTGTGACAGAGCACTAAAATTGGGGAGGAGAAACTTGGGTCCCAGCCATGCCACTAACCCACTGAACCACCTCAGTCTTCTCATCATCAAATGAGAACCCTGATCTTGGCATTCCCTTCCAGCTCCAAAGGCTGGTACTCCCACAGCTCTTTGAATCCCAGCAGTTATCCAAAGCCAGACAATTCTTCTCCTTTGCAAATGATGAAGGTTCAAATTTGTAGCAACTACTACAAATATCTGCATTAGAGGAAATAAGAATGTAACTAAATATAAGTAATGTCTTTTTAAAAAATCCCAAATTTGGAGAGGGCAGCAAATCTGAATTCCCCCACCCCTAATATTTGGTGCCCAGCAGGAAGAAGTGAGGTCCAGGGCTGCAGAGGAGGGAAGGTATCAGGACCCCTGTGTCTCCTTTCCTGACTTCATTCCATTTTCAACCCTCTTCCACCCAAGTCATTTGGTCCCCAAAACAAACAGGGTACACTGTTTCCTTCAAGGCTGACTGTGAAATAAGGCCCAAGTAAAGGAGGTGGAGATGTGGGTAACACAAGGTCTGAGGCAAGCTCTCCAGTAAGTCCTTTCAAGATTCTACTGATCTTCCCAGACCATAGTCACCAAACAAAAAGCTTTAGTCATCATGAAGAAAATGGGTTACATTAATGTTACCCTTTATATTGGGCAGTGTGACTCTAAATGAAAAAGATGCTAATAAATGACCCTATTCAAGAAGAAAGGAAAATGTCAATCTTCCCATGGAAAAGAACATAAGAAACTCAGCCACTGTTCAGGATCTTTCATCTTGAAATTCTGTCGGCATGGTTAGGACTTAAACCAAGTCTCAAACCAAAGTGATTGTTCTTGCTGGGGTTTCTGCCAGGTAGAAATTTTATAGTTCAAAGGCCGTGCTAATAATAATGCTCACCATAATAATGGCAGCTATTGAATGCTTACCCACTGAGTTGTATCCATTGTGGGCAAACTGAATGCTATGCAATAGTATTCTTGTTCATTTATGTTGTTTAGTTTGAGAGAAATTATCACAATAATAACCACATACACATACATGCTACACATAACTACCCTGCTGGTATATAACCTAAATCTATTAATAATTATTTTTATTTCTATAGTACTTTAAATTTTGTATGTTTATATTTATTTCACTTTCACTCACATTTGCTTCTTTTAATATCTTCTAGTATACCCCACTGAGATTTGAAGGACTGAGAAACTTTAGAAACAAGACAAGTATTAGGGCTGGGGAATGAGAATGAGGAGTGATACTTGAGTAAAGTGGCTGAGGAGACGTGTGATAGTTAAAATGAGTTCCTGCAGCAGCAGCTTATCTGCCACGTGTGTCCCGGCAGATAAAATGACTTTTCTTCCAACTTTAGAGCGAGAGATGTCAGGGTGGTCTGGAGATGCCTGCTTCCGAGCGTGGGTGTCTGCAGGAAAGTGAGCCCAGAACACTGTGTCCGGAGGAGTAGGGTCATCTGTCCGCTCTGCTCCCAGAGCTGGAGAAGAGAAACTGAGCAGCCTGGGAGGGAGTTGGGGCAGTGGTTTTGGTCCCCAAGAGGTGAATGCCAGAACCAGCCATGACACAGAGCTTCCAGGGTGGGGGTGTCCTGCACTGGGCTCACCCCACTGAGGGTCCTCCTTGGCTAAGCCTGGGCTGAGGCAAGGAGAGTCCTGATTAAAAGGATCACTTTAGGCTTTGGTCCCACCTGATCTGTGGGGTACAATCACTCGGTGGGCAACTGTGACCACCTGCAACAAGGGAGTGCCAGCCTCAGAAAAAGATACTGAATGCCAGTGAGACACAATGGCAGCAACACCCATCTGGGCAGAGTGGACATGAGTGTTTTCCTGATCAGACCCTTGCAAATAAGGTGAGCCCTAAGGTATTTGCAAATGGGAAGGGAGAAGATTTATACACTTTAAAATCCTTTGGTTCATGTGAAAGCCCATCCTCAAGAATTTAAAGAATTAAAGTTTCAAGGGCATCTTGTCTGTTGCTCTGCAAACATCCTATTTGAACAGTCAAAACGGTGTGGCTGGGACTTGCCCGGCCATCCAGTGGTCAAGATGCAGGAGGTGTGGATTTGATCTCTGGGTTGGGAAGATCCCCTGGAGTAGAAAATGGCAACGCACTCCAGTATTCATGCCTGGAGAATTTCATGGACAGAGGAGCTTGGTGGACTACAGTCCATGGGGTTGCAAAGAGTTGGACACGACTGAGCGAGTAACACACACAGCTAAGATCCTGCACACCTCACAGCCAAAAAACCAAAAATTTAAAAGAGAAACAATATTATAACAAAGTTAATAAAGACTTTAAAAGTGATTCACATTAAAAAAATCTAAAAAAAAAAAAAAAACAAACCCCATACCTCTGTGGCTGACCTTGGTGTGGGCTGGGGGTAGAGGAGGAGCTGGAGAGAAAGCAGTCTGCAGTTGGCTTGCTTCTTATCATGGTTACCATTATGTTTAAAAGAGGAAAAAATGGGGTAAGAGGTCTGAAAAGAATGCTGTGGCCACCTGAACCCTGAGTTGGCTATTTGGGGTCACTCACAGGCTGTCACCTCTCCTTTACATTCTCTCCCTCCAGTGATTAAGTCCCAGTGAAACCACACTCGCTGTAACAAAGACACAAACATTATAAACAGTGAAACATTGTCCTGAATTTCTCCCTGTTCTCTCCTCCCCAGTCTCTTTTGGAAAGGGGTTATTAATCAGTTATTATAATTCTGTTTGAATATAAGCAATTGTAAAATAAAACTCTTTTTTAAAAGCTCAACTGGATTCTTGATATCATACCTGTGAGGTGATTGTTCTCATGGAATTTACAGACCCAGGTCTATAAGGATAATAAATAAGGATACTATATATGTATTTACTAGAACATATGTTAATTCTTTTTATTTTTTCATGTGTTCAATACCTGCAGATGTGAAAAGATGACTAAAGGTATACTAAAACAAATAACAATGTGATTTCCCTGAGTCTAGGGATAAAATTCTCATTTTCTTTAGATGTTTGCTTTTAAATCATTTGCAATTCAAAATGTGCTCTCCCACAGAAGTGGCAAGAATGAGAGAAATGAGGAAGAGGAACATCATGGGGGAAAAAAGTGTCTCTAGGTATTTGAACTAGCTGGCATTACAACTTCCTACGGTGGGAGGAAAAGAAAGGAGACAATGTGAGAGCCATTCTCAGGGTACGTCACGAAGCACAAGGCAGCTTGATTACTTTCCAGAGAAATGGCCTTGCGTGGAGCCTCTGTGAGACAGTGTGTGGCCATCTACTTTTACACAAAAGTCTTTTATAACTCAGATTTGTGTCCCTTGGTCATCACTGCATAAACAATCCAAAGTCACCATTCTGATCTCCAGGGTAGATACAGAATCTCTTCGCTGGTTCCATGCATTGTCCAGAATCTTCTACAACAGTTTTCTGTTATAATCAGTTTGAATATAAGGTCCATGAGAGAATAGACCTTGTCATTTTATTTGCTACTCAATACTCATAGGGCCTAGAGCCAAGCCCAGCATGTAGTAAATGGAAGGTGTTCGGGAAATATCTGTGGCCTGATTAACTGATTGAGCTTCCTGCAGGATCCTGGACAGACATCTATTAACCAAAATGTAGATGGTAAAGAGTCTGCCTGTAGTGTAGGAGACACAGGTTCGATTCCTGGGTTGGGAAGATCCCCTGGAGAAAGAAATGGCAACCCACTCCAGTATCCTTGCCTGGAAAATTCCATGGACGAAGGAGCCTGGCAGGCTACAGTCCATGGGGTTACAAAGAGTAGGACACAACTGAGCGACTTTACTTTAACTGATTATTTTGTGCTATGATGAAACTCTTTTCTCAGCATATCCTATACTGAAGACAACAATTCTATAGTGTATTGGCTTACTCCAAATTTTTCTATGTAATAGTTACATTT
>NW_011494707.1:1398431-1403835 GCF_000754665.1 Bison bison bison | reverse complement strand
GTACTTTAGATATATAACAACCTTTACTACAACACTAGTTTCCATCTATTAGAAGACACTTTTCCAGGATGTGTGTGTGTTTCCCATAATCAAGAGATGTGACCGTGCAGTTATGGCAAAAACATAAATGGTCATATTTGAAATACTAAATGAGGCATTAAGCTCAGAACAAAGTTACTATTATTAGTTTAGTCTACTGGTGGGGTTTATTGCCATTTAATTTATCAAGTATTTATGAAGACCGAAATATTTGACTTAAAAGATAGGAACCCAGGTCTTCTAGCTGGGAAGCCAGGAAACCTACACTGTAAGGAAATAGCTAAACGACAGCACAGTGAACATGTGATTAAAGCTCAGATGAGTGATAGCAATGTTGAATGCTCTGGGAGCATCAAAGGTAAAGTGAGATCACTATGAACTCTCAGCGACAAAAGAGGCTTCAGGAAAAAGTAAGTCTGAACTGGACCAAATAGCTTCACTTTGAACCCACGTGGATCCCCTCCGGTTCTTCTTTGGTTATATACCCCACACAAGCAAGGAGTGTGGGGGTACACCTCCCCCGTCTTCTGGACCATGCTGTGTACTGCGGCCCCAGGATTCTGGCCAAACGTGGAGCCACTTTCAGGACCTCATCTCCTGGCAGCCGCAGGCAGGCAAAGGGTTGAGTGGAAGGTGGAAAAGAAGCAGGGTGGACCCAGGGCCTGAGGCTGCAGACTGGTGCTGGCTTATCCTGTACCATCACATCCTGCCGCAGAACAAGAATTCTAACTTAGAGCTCAGCCTTCCAGATTACTAGGAAGGTCAAGGGAGGAAGATAGAACAAATTAAAAAAAAAAAATTTAGCATAATTTGTAACACTTACATATTTAGCCATAGTAATATTGATTCAAATTTGTACTTTTGCCCCAGACCTGACAAATTTCAGGGGCAAGCCCGACTAGGAAGGATGGGGGAAGGGGAAGGAGGAGGGGAGTGGAATGAAAAAGGGGACGCCTAGCAGACATGGTATCCAGGGATCTCCACGCGATAGGTGAAGGGGACCTCTTGGAGTGGGAAGGTGACAGTGACGGGTTCTTCTCCATGACTAAGAGAAGAGAAGCCCTTACCTGAACTTGTGCACACACACGTTAATAAATCATAAGTTCCCTGTGATTTGTGGTAATTTTGTGGGATATCTGCTTTCCTTTTAATAAATTTGTCACTGTATAAATCAAACACAGTTCTGAACTGCAATTACTACTAGTATAAAAACACAAAAGAGGGGCTTCTCTGGTGGTCCAATAGTTAAGGATCCACCTTCCAAAGCAGGGGACATCGGTTTGATCCCTGGTTGGGGAACTAGGATCCCTCATGCTGTGAGGCAACTGAGCTGCAACTAAATTCCAACAAAGACAAATAAATATTTAGAAAGAACTTATAAAAATAAACAAATAAAAAATCAAAGCACACAAGAAAGGCTAGGGGTGATAGATATATTCTATGATAACAAATTAAGAAACAAACAAAAAAACCTGGAGCCAAGCAAAATGGCCAACAACAGAATTAGTAAGTGAATGATAGTCTATCTGTATTGTGAAATACTATGTAACCATTATAAACCATATCAGAGAAGATCATTTAGTGACTTGAGAAATTGTTCATGATACAAATGAAAAGAGCAGGATATAAAATTGTACTTGGTAAAAAAAAAATTGTACTTGGTATAATATTAAGTCTGTTTTTAAAAATAGATCATATGCATATTGAAAAGACTGAAAATAAATGATCATAATGGCAACTAATTATTTCTGTTTGGTGAGTAATAGACATTTTTTATTTTCCCATATTTCCAAATTTTATATGATGACATGTATTAGGGTTGCAAACTGCTGCTATAAATACACACACACACACATACTTACACACATACATATGCACACACATGATCTGGAGAAAAGAGAAAAAAGCAGAACTAAGAATCATCATCAGAGTATTCCAGTTCAATATGGTGATGGAACATATATATTCCCATATAAGAACTTGTTGAAATGCTGAAATTAAAATGACCATGTAAAAGAGCAAAAAGAAACAAACCTTTGGGTAAGGAGGGTAAGTGAGAGGGTGCATCATCAGAAGAGGGGCATCAAGTGGTTTCAAGAAGATGAGAAGCACGAGCGGGTTAATCAGAGTGGAGGAAGCCCACAGTGCAAGTCTAAAGAGACTGAAGTGGAGGTGAGAGCCAATGCTAGGGCAGAAATCTGGGGAGACGCTAGGCCAGGAACTGGGGTGGTGGAGAGAGAGATGAGGGGGGGTCTGGAACAAGGGTACATTGAAGGTGAACATTTAGCCCCTTAAATGCCCTCCCTATGCCTATATGCAAGCAAAATAATTGACATTTATCTTGAGTGCAACAAATTGAAAACAAAAACAAGAAGCATTTACCCAGAGATATGGATCTGCTTGGGAAGAACTAAGGCTTCCTCCTCCTTAGTCTGAAATGTTGAGGCTCTTGGGTAGATGATCAGCATCTTAGCCACACACTTTAAAGCAAGTCTGCAGTCAACAAGATCTCCTTAAATCATGCAAAATTCTCAGCCTTGTCAGTTTAAGAAGAGATATCTTGGGGGGAAAAAAAAGACCTACAGTGTAATAGTAGAGAAAACACACCAGTGACCTATATCAATCTGATTCTTCAGTCTTAAAGATGAACAGAACACCAAAGATCACTGTGTTTAAGTACCAACAGCAAGAAAGATAAGGATCCAGGTAAGCAAAGCACCTGATCACAGAAAAAACAAATTTGGGGAATAGAGGGGTAAATGGCTTTCTAATTAACACTTAAAGAGATTTAAGAAGTCAGTAATCCATAAAACAAGAATAGAATGCATCGAAGAAGGAACATTCAAAACTATAAATGAAGCTGCTTGAAAATGAGAAATAAAAATTGCCAAAGTGAAAAAAGGAAATTAGAGAACTGTTAAAGGAAAATACTTCTTTGGTGGCTCAGTGGTAAAGAATCTGCCTGCCAATGCAGGAGATTCAGGTTCAATCCCTGGGTCAGGAAGATCTCCTGGAGAAAGAAAAGGCAACCTAATCCAGTATTGTTGCCTGGAGAATCCCAGGGACAGAGGAGCCCGGCAAGCTACACAGTCCATGGGGCCAGAAAAGAACTGGACACGACTTAGTGACTAAACAACAACAGTGGTATTTCCTTGGGGGTAATTAACAATTAACCAAATAACAAAGTAAACAAACAAACAAACAACTCTCCCAGAATGTCGAGAAAAAACAGACAAGGGATGGGATGAAAAGTAGCGTCTAAGGGTCAACATTTATGTCCTCCACCAAAAGAAAAAGAAAGAGAAGAAAATGGAGAAGAAAATTTTTTTTTAAAAAAGGACAAAACATTTCCAAAATCTGAAGAAAGACATGAATCTGCCTAACATGATAAATGAGGCAAAATTCATGCTCAACACCATCATCATTAAGTTTCAAAACACCATGTATAAAGAGATCATAAAAAGATTCAGAGGGGAAGGAGGATAATCAGATTACCAAAAAGGGAATGAGAATCCCACTGTTACAGGAACTACCATCAGTAATATTAGGTGCCAGAAGACGAGTGATTTCTTCAAGGCTCTGAGAATTCTAGATCTGAATGAAGGATTCTATACTTCATTATAGAATTATATGTCAAATTAATGTGAAAGTAATGTAAAGATATCTTCAGACATTCAAATATGTCAAAAATGTATCTCCATCAACTATTTCTGAGGAAGTTACCTGAGGATGAATGACCTTAAAACAAAAAGAATAAACAAAAAAGAGAAAGATGTGGGATCCTCCCAGGAATTATCAATCCCCAGATTACCTCTTGCAGTGAGTCTACATTGGAGCAGACAGTGGAAGGCTCTGGAAGAGATATTTCAGGGGGATAAAGAACTTCATGATGTCAGTTTTGTAGCGAAGTTAATATAATCCTAGTGCACTATTTGGCTCTTGTAGTGAGCAACATATACACAATAATATAATCATATTCATTATGTTTCAATGTTTAGAATCAAACTATAGGCAAGACAGACAAGATGACTATAACACATGATTATGTGATTATAACACATGGTTAAAGAAAGATTTACAGAATACAGTTACAGAATAAAGTGAAAAATAAGTCTAATAGTTTATAGCAACATTATTCATAATAGCAAAACAAAAGTGCAAATGACAAAAAATGTATATCAACCAAGAGGGAAAAATAAAATGTGGTATATCCACACGATGAGGTATTATTCAGCAATAAAAAGGAATAAGGTACATGCTTCAAAAGCATTTTTCGAAGTGAAAGAAACTAGTCACAAAAGACTGCATATTACATGATTTCAGTCCCATGAAATGTCCAGAATAGGCCAGTCTATGAAGACAGAAAGCAGGTTAGCGATGCAAAACGTTGTGCAGAAATGGGGAGCTAATGGAAATGGGTTTCTTTTGAGGGGTCCTGAAAATGTTCTAAACTGAGATTATAGTGATGTTGCACAACTGTAAATACACACAAAAAATTTGAGTTGCACACTTTAAATGAGTCAACCTTAAATTGTAAATTATATCTCAACCAAGCTTTTTTTTTTTTTTTAAAGTAAAGCTAACAGAAGTTGGGAGGTGGATGAGAGGAGTGGAGAAAAGAGCTGAGATGGTAACACCCTTATCTAATTGTCAGGAGGTTAAGAGACGATGTTGAAAGTTGACAAGAACTGGAGACTTAAAAGAACAATTTAAAGTATAAAGGTCACCAACAGGAGAATTCAAAAATAGCTTATCAAAAATTGGTAAGAAAAGAAGAGAGGGTAATTTGAGGGAGTAGAGTTTGTCTTTCATATATAGGAAGCACATACTATCTAACGTTGAAAGAGATATATGCATACTATGCAAAGTTTTGTGTGTCACCCCAATTATAATAAAGATAGCTGTCCCTGGGGAATGAAACTGGAATGGAGAGGAAGACTAATGTTTCATAAATAGCCCTTTTGTCCTCAGTTCAGTTCAGTTCAGTTCAGTCACTCAGTCATGTCTGACTCTGCGACCCCATGAATTGCAGCACACCAGGCCTCCCTGTCCATCACCAACTCCCAGAGTTCACTCAAACTCACGTCCATCGAGTTGATGATGCCATCCAGTCATCTCATCCTCTGTCGTCCCCTTCTCCTCCTGCCCCTAATCCCTCCCAGCATCAGAGTCTTTTCCAATGAGTCAACTCTTCACATGAGGTGGCCAAAGTACTGGAGTTTCAGCTTTAGCATCATTCCTTCCAAAGAAATCCCAGGGCTGATCTCCTTCAGAATGGACTGGTTGGATCTCCTTGCAGTCCAAGGGACTCTCAAGAGTCTTCTCCAACACCACAGTTCAAAAGCATCAATTCTTCGGCGCTCAG
>NW_011494707.1:1390946-1398331 GCF_000754665.1 Bison bison bison | reverse complement strand
CAAGGGACTCTCAAGAGTCTTCTCCAACACCACAGTTCAAAAGCATCAATTCTTCGGCGCTCAGCTTTCTTCACAGTCCAACTCTCACATCCATACATGACCACTGGAAAAGCCATAGCCTTGACTAGATGGACCTTTGTTGGCAAAGTAATGTCTCTGCTTTTGAATATGCTACCTAGGTTGGTTATAACCTTCCTTCTAAGGAGTAAGCGTCTTTTAATTTCATGGCTGCAGTCACCATCTGCAGTGATGTTGGAGCCCAAAAAGATACAGTCTGACACTGTTTCCACTGTTTCCCCATCTATTTCCCATGAAGTGATGGGACCGGATGCCATGATCTTCGTTTTCTGAATGTTATCCACTGTTTATTTTACCAAGGACCTACAGTGCTTTGCTTAAAGCAAAAAGAGAACAAAATTGACTATGATTACAAAACTATGGAGGGAACTCAAGGAAAAATACTTACCTGACTCCCCAAATAATTGTCTTGTATGATAATACATTTTATATATTTTCAACCCTCGATTTAGATCCTTGAAAATTATAAGCCAAGTAAAAATTTGTCATAAGACCAATTTCAAAAGGCTTCCATAAAACCTTTTTCACACTGCCACCTTGTGGCAGAAAAAAAGCGAAAGTGTATTTATGTAGAAGTTATATATTAATATTAATTTATATTACACACATGGTGTGTCTGTGTTGTGTGTTCAGTCACTTCCGTCGTCTCTGACCCCATGGTCTGTAGCCCGCAAGGCTCCTCTGTCCATGTGATTCTCCAAGCATGACTACTGGAGTGGGTTGCTATGCCCTCCTCCAGGAGATCTACCCAACCCAGGGATCGAACCAGTTTTTTCCTGCATCTCCTGCATTGCAGGTGGATTCTTTGCTGAGCCACCCAACAAGCCATTTGGTACACACATGGTACAAAATTCAAAAAGAATTTTTTTAAAGCATCATGTTTTAAAAGGTGTCTCTCCAACCATGCCCTTCAGGATCCCAGTTCCTCTCCAAAGAGAATCCAGTGTTAATATTTTCTTGTGCATATCCTTCCAGTTTGAGCAAACTCCGGGAGATGGTGACAGACAGGGAAGCCTGGTGTGCTGCAGTCCATGGGGTCACAAAAAGTCAGACATGACTGAACAACTGAACAAAAACAACAACAATCCTTCAAGATATTTTAAACATATTCAAGCAAATATGTTTATATATAGACATACACACAAAAAATACTGCACACAGTTATATATTTTGCTTTTTCAATATTTTGGAAAATTTTCTGTATCAGTACACAAAGAGTCTTCCTTAATTTTATTAGTAAGTGTAAAATATTCCATTATACGAATGTTGTTGCTGCCGCTGCTTAGTCACTTCAGTCGTGACTGACTCTGTGCGACCCTATGGACTGTAGCCGGCCAGGCTGCTCTGTCCATAGGCTTCTCCAGGCAAGAATACTGGGGTGGGTTGGCATGCCCTCCTCCAGGGGATCTTCCCAACCCAGGGATCAAATCCCAGTCTCCTGTATCGCAGGCAGATTCTTTACCACTAATACCACCTGGAGATCACTTCATTTTAACTTAATTATATTTTTATGGAACCTATCTCTAAATAAGGTCACATTCTGAGGTACCAAGTGTTAGACTTCAACATATGAATTTTAGGAGGACTCAACTGAAGTCAAAATAGAGCCATTTATAGTTTCTAAACTGTTCATATATTTTATCTATTTTCCACTGAACCTTTAAAAACTGATTTGTAGGATCTTTTCATGTTAGAAAGATTGATTCTTCCTCTAGGATGATTATGAATACTTTTCTCAGTTGTTTTTCTTTCGAAGTTTTCTTTCTTATGAAGATTTTCCTGCAGAGATTTCTCTAATTATTATGCAAATAATCAATTTCTTATTTATGGTGTTTCTGAGTTTTTGTATTTGAAAAAAATTCCTCCTTGAGACGTAAATATTTGAGTGAGTGAATGAATGAATGAGTGAACGAACAACAACAATAAAAACTCTCCTTTTACATTGATAAAATAACCCTTTCATGGCTCTCCACTAGCACTTCCATAGTATCAGTATTTTTTTTTTTATTCATTTGAGTTTTTTCCTGATAAGCAGTGTGATATATAAACCAATTTTCTTTCTGGATGGCTACTCAGTTTTCTATTACTATTTATTGAATAATTCATCATTTCCCATTTATTTGAGACACTGCTTTTAATATATAGCACTATGTTTCTAAATGTGTTTAGATCTATTTCTGGACTTTCAGAAAATTTGTCTCTTGTAAATTATTATTAATAAGCCAGTTCTATACTGTTTTAATTAAAATTTTATATATATTTTACAACATAGCAGAGCTAGTAAGTACTCCTTTTAAGAATTTTCATATTTCTGTTCATATTTTTTTCTTTTAAAAGATCAACTCAGGAGAACTGACATATTGGTAACTTAAGAAATTTTCGACTTTTAATTCAAATCTCCACTTGTGTTCAGCAAGAAGTAGCATTTAAAAAAAACTTTAAGTATATTTTATAGTGAATTTAATCCTTTTTAGTGGACAGTTCTATGAATCTTGACAGATGAATACACTTTCTCACCACTCCAAAAATTTCTCATGCCCATTTTCTCTCCCACCTAGTCCCAGGAGACCACTGATCAATGTTTTGTCCCTACAGTTTGCCTTGTCCAGATTGTTGTGTAATTGGAGTGAAAATCAAGTGGCTTTCACTTAGCATAGTGCATTTGAAATTCGTTCATGTTGTTTTCAAAGAAGGCAATAACAACCCACTCCAGTACTCTTGCCTGGAAAATCCCATGGGCAGAGGAGCCTGGTAGGTTGCAGTCCATGGGGTCGCAAAGAGTCAGACATGACTGAGTGACTTCACTTTCACTTTTCACTTACATGCATTGGAGAAGGAAATGGCAACCCCCTCCAGTGTTCTTGCCTGGAGAATCCCAGGGACAGGGGAGCCTGGTGGGCTGCTGTCTATGGGGTCTCACAGAGTCAGACACGACTGAAGCGATTAAGCAGCAGCAGCAGCAGCAGCAGCAGCATGTTGTTTTATCAGTTTGTTTTTATTGATGACTAATAATCCATTATTATTAGTCATCAATAAAAACAGGAGGAGAAGGGGATGACAGAGGATGAAATGGCTGGATGGCATCACTGACTTGATGGACGTGAGTCTGAGTGAACTCCGGGAGTTGGTGATAGACAGGGAGGCCTGGTGTGCTGTGATTCATGGGGTCACAAAGAGTCGGACACGACTGAGCGACTTAACTGAACTGAACTGAATAATCCATTATATGGATGTACTTGTTTAGCCATTCTCCAGTTGAAGGAATTGGGGGTGGTTTACAGTATTGGGTGATGATGAATAATGCAGCTATAAACATTCACATGCAGGTTTCCCTGTGAATGAAGTTCTCATTTCACTTGAGGGCATATCTGGGAGTAGACTGCTGGTTGCAAGGTTAACTGTGTGTTTAAGTTTATAACAAACTGCCAGACGGTTTTCTGAAGTGACTGGGTCATCTTGGGTTCTCTCCTGGAATGTAAGGGAGTGTAAGTTGCTTTGCATCCTTGTCAATAATTGGTATTGTCAGTTATTTGGCCTTGGTTTTTTGTTTAAATTTTAACCATTCTAACATAGGAGTTTAGTGGTATCTTGAAGTCTTTATTCACACTCCTCTCATGACTAATGATGCTGAACATCTTTTCATGTGTTTGTTATCCACATGTCACTTTTCCTGAAATGTCTGTGCAAATGTTTTCTCATTTTAAATTGGGTTTTCTTATTACTGACTTTTGAGATTTTATATAATTTGAGATTACATCGATTTCCTGCAGTGGCATTTAATGTTTTATCTTAATCTGGCACATTTCTTGTAAAGTTATTCTTTGGATAACATTCCAGTTCAGTTCAGTTCAGTTACTCAGTCATGTCCGACTCTTTGTGATCCCACGGACTGCAGCATGCCAGGCTTCCAGTCTATCACCAACTCCGGGAGCTTGCTCAAACTCATGTCCATCGAGTCCATCACCAGATGCCATCCAACCATTTCATCCTCTATCAACCCCTTTTCCTTCTGCCTTCAATCTTTCCCGGCATCAGGGTCTTTCCTAGTGAGTCAGTTCTTCACATCAGTGGCCAAAGTATTGGAGTTTCAGCTTCAGCATCAGTCCTTCTAATGAATATTCAGGACTGATTTCCTTCAGGATGGACTGGTTTGATCTCCTTGCAGTCCAGGGGACTCTCAAGAGTCTTCTCCAACACCACAGTTCAAAAGCATCAATTCTTCAGTGCTCAGCTTTCTTTACACTTCAACTCTCACATCCATACATGACTACTAGGAAAACCATAGCCTTGACTAGACAGATCTCTGTCGGTAAAGTAATGTCTCTGCTTTTTAATATGCTGTCTAGGTTGGTTACAGCTTTTCTTCCAAGGAGCAATCATCTTTTAATTTCATGGCTGTACACACCAACTGCAGTGATTTTGAAGTCCATAAATTAACTGTTTCCATTGTTTCCTCATCTATTTACCATGAAGTGATGGAACCAGATGCCATGATCTTAATTTTTTGAATTTTAAGCCAGCTTTTTTCACTCTCCTCTTTCACTTTCATCAAGAGGCTCTTTATTTCCTCTTTGCTTTCTGCCATAAGGGTGGTATAACCTGCATATCAGAAGTTATTGATATTTCTTCCTGCAATCTTAATTCCAGCTTGTGCTTCATCCAGCCCAACATTTTGCATGATGTACTCTGCATATAAGTTAAATAAGCAGGGTGACAATATATAGCCTGGAGATACTCCTTTCCCAATCTGGAACCAGTCCATTGTTTCATGTCTGGTTCTAACTGTTGCTTCTTTACTTGCAAACAGATTTCTCAGGAGGCAGGTAAGGTGGTCTGGTATTCCCATCTCTTTAAGAATATGATCCAGCCAAAGGCTTTGGGATAGTCATTGAAGAAGTAGATTTTTTTTTTTTTTAATTCTCTTGCTTTTTCTATGATCCAACGGATGTTGGCAATTTGATCTCTGGTTTCTCTGCCTTTTCTAAATCCAACCAAGAACATCTGAAAGTTCTTGGTTCACATACTGTTGGAGCCTAGCTTGGAGAATTTTGAGCATTACTTTACTAGAGTGTGAGATGAGTGCAATTGTGCAGTACTTTGAACATTCTTTGGTATTGCCTTTCTTAGGGATTGGAATGAACACTGACATTTTCCAGTCCTGTGGCCACTGCTGAGTTTTCCAAATTTGCTGGCATATTGAGTGTAGCACTTGCACAGCATCATCTTTTAGGACTTGAAATAGCTCAGCTGGAATTCCATCACCTCCAAGAGCTTTGTTCATAGTGATGCTTCCTAAGCCCCACTTGACTTTGCATTCCAGGATGTCTGGCTCTAGGTGAGTGATCATATTATCATGGTTATCTGGGTCATTAAGATATTTTTTATAGAGTTCTTCTGTGTATTCTTGCCACCTCTTCTTAATGTCTTCTGCTTGTTTTAGGCCCATAGCATTTCTGTCCTTTATTGTGCCCATCTTTGCATGAAATGTTCCCTTAGTATCTTTCATTTTCTTGAAGAGATCTCTAGTCTTTCCCATTCTGTTGTTTCCTCTATTTCTTTGCATTGATCATTTAGGAAGGCTTACTTATCTCTCCTTGTCATTCTTTGGAACTCTGCATTCAGATATATCTTTCTTTTTCTCCTTTGACTTTCACTCCTTTTCTTTTCTCAGCTATTTGTAAGGCCTCCTCAGACAACTATTTTGCCTTTTTTTGCATTTCTTTTTCTTGGAGATGGTTTTGATCACCGCCTCCTGTACAGTGTTATGAACCTCCATCAATAGTTCGTCAGGCACTCTATTAGATCTAATCTCTTGAATCTATTTGTAGCCTCCACTGTGTAATCATAAAGGATTTATGCCATGCCTGAATGATCCAGTGGTTTTCCCTACTTTCTTCAATTTAAGTCTGAATTTGGCAATAAGGAGTTCATGATCTGAGCCACAGCAGATCCCAGTCTTGTTTTTGCTGACTGTATAGAGCTTCTCTGTCTTGGCTGCAAAGAATATAGTCAATCTGATTTCGGTATTGACAATCTGGTGATGTCCACGTGTGAAGTCATCTCTTGTGTTTTTGGAAGTGGGTGTTTGCTATGACCAGTGTTTTCCCGTGGCAAAACTCTATTAGCCTTTGCCCTGCCTTATTTTGTACTCCAAGCCAAACTTGCCTATTATTCCAAGTATTTCTTGACTTCTTACTTTTGCATCCAGTCGCTTATGATGAAAAGGATATATATACATTTTTTGGTGTTAGTTCTAGAAGGTCTTGTAGGTCTTCATACAAGAAGAAACAACTTTAGCTTCTTTGGCATTAGTGGTTAGGGCATAGACTTGG
Organism: Bison bison bison; assembly: GCF_000754665.1. Taxonomy (NCBI): domain Eukaryota; kingdom Metazoa; phylum Chordata; class Mammalia; order Artiodactyla; family Bovidae; genus Bison; species Bison bison. The sequence goes on along the minus strand of NW_011494707.1, from coordinate 1,391,921 downwards.
ATTACTGTGATATTGAATGGTTTAAACTTCAGCTTCTTTGGCATTAGTGGTTAGGGCACAGACTTGGATTACTGTGATATTGAATGGTTTGCATTGTAGACCAACAGAGATCATTCTGTCATTTTTGACATTGCATCCAAATACTGCATTTTGGACTCTTGTTGACTATGAGGGCTGCTCCATTTCTTCTATGGGATTCTTGCCCACAGTAGTAGATAGAATGGTCATCTGAGTGAAATTCACCCATTCCAGTCCATTTTAGTTCACCTATACCTAAAATGTCGATGCTCACTCTTGCCATCTCCTGTTTGACCACTTCCAATTTGCCTTGATTCATGGACCTAACATTCCAGGTTCCTATGCAATATTGCTCTTTACAGCATCAGACTTTACTGCCATAACGTCACATCCACAACAGGGTGTTTTTTTTGCTTTGGCTCTATCCCTTCACTCTTTCTGGAGTTATTTCTTTTTCACTCATTTCCAGCAGCATATTGGGCACCTACCGACCTGGGGAGTTCATCTTTCAGTGTCATATCTTTTTGCCTTTTCAAGCTGTTCATGGTGTTCTCAAGGCAACAATACTGAAGTGGTTTGCCATTCCCTTTTCCAACGGACCACGAAAAAGGGAGAAGGAAATGGCAACCCACTCCTGTACTCTTGCCTGGAAAAGTCCATGGACAGAGGAGCCTTGTAGCCTACGGTCCAGGGGGTCGCAATTACTTTTCAATGGACTACGTTTTGTCAGAACTCTCCATCATGACCCGTTTGTCTTGGGTGGCCCTACATAGCATGATTCATAGTTTCATTGGATTAGAAAAGGCTGTGCTCCATGTGATCAGTTTGGTTCATTTTCTGTGATTGTGGTTTCATTCTGTCTGCCCTCTGACGGATAAGGCTAAGAGGCTTGTGCAAGTTTCCTGATGGGAGGGATTGGCTATGGGGGAATCTGGGTCTTGTTCTGATGTGGTGGTG
>NW_011494707.1:1375973-1390846 GCF_000754665.1 Bison bison bison | reverse complement strand
GGCAATGCTCAGAAAATCTTTAATCCAATTTCTTGTTGATGGGTGGGGCTATGTTGCCTCTCTGTTGTTTGGCCTGAGGCCAAACTACAGTAGAGGTAATGGGCGCAATGGCAACCTCCTTCAAAAAGACTTATGCCAACACTGTTGTATTCAGTGCCCCTGACCCCATGGCAGCCCACTGTCAACCCATGCCTCCACCGGAGACTCCTGAACACTCACAAGCAAGTCTGGCTCAGTCTCTTGTGGGGTCACTGCTCCTTTCTCCTGGGTCCTGGTGCACACAAGGTTTTGTTTGTATCCTCCAAGAGTCTGTTTCCCCAGGGTTCTAGGCGATGCGCTATATGGTTCCTATGTTAGTCTTGTGAACTTTAAGGTGCTCCAAAGAAAAGGAATGGAGTTTCATGTGAATAAAGAAATTTTAAGTTGGGCAGTAAGCTCAGGTATCCCTTAGAATGTGATGCTCAAGCTGAGGGATAACAAAGAAATGGGAAGGTGACATTCTAGCAAAGCGAAAAAAATCAAAGGCCTCATGAGAGGAGAAGCTAAAAAGCCAGTGCAGTCAAAGCACAGAGAAGAGTGGTCTGAGTGAAAAAACAGCTAGAAAAGCAGGCAGGGGCCAGAAAATGAAAGGCTATGGCCATGTTAATGATTTTGGTTAGTACAATGGCATTTGAACATGGATTAGATACTTGCTATTAAATGCTAATTTTTTAAAGATTTGAATTTAAAGTTCTTAATTTTTTGGAGATATATAATGCCTAGGATTTGCTTCAAAATAATACTATCGAGATAGGAAATGTGGGTGGGTCAGAGAGGAAACAAGACTGATCATGTATCAGACTTCCCTGGCAGTCCAGTAGTTCGGACTCTGCCCTTCCATTGCAGGGGGCGTGGGTTTGATCCCAGGTTGGGGAACTAAGATCCCACAAGCCTCAAGGTGCCGCAAAGAAAAAAAAAAGATTGACCATGTGTTGGTGACGGCTGAAATCGTGTGATGGGCACTTAAGGATTATCTTACTGTATTTTATGCATGATTAAAATCTCCGAGAAAAAGGAATGTTGGTTTTTATTCTACAAGCAATGAGAAGATATGAAGTGTTTTAAGTAACAACACTGGCACACACAGGTTTGATTTTTAGAAAGATTATGTGCATGTGTGCAAAGTCACTCTAGTCGTGTCTGACTGCGACCCCATGGAATGTAACCCACCAGTCTCCTCTGTCCATGGGATTCTCCAGCCAAGAATACTGGAGTTGGGTTGCCATCCCCTCCTCCAGTGAATGTTCTCCACCCAGGGACGGAACCCACGTTTTGGCTTTAATGCAGAGATCAGACTGAAAGGGAGCCAGAGTGGTCAAGGCAGATTATTTTAATATACTTACAATGGTTCAAGAAGAGATGATGGCTGGACTCAGGTAGAAATGGAGATAAGTGAAACGATGCCAAGAGTCATTTAAAACTCAGGGGAGGTGGCACTCACAGAGATAGGGAACAATCCAAGAGGACACACTTGGGGGTAGGAGAGGAAGAGCACAAGGCTTAGGCTGGACAAGTTTGAGTTGTGCTTGCTTTTTCAGGCATCTAAGTGGTGTGACTATTGTATCCTTGCACAGATTAGAGGAGACTGGTTTGAGAGGACCCTGTGTTGAGGGTTAAACCTCTTAAACACTTAATGAAAAGGAAACATATGTGCTAGAAAGGAATTCAAAATGCTGGGTAGGAGTTTGAGGGGCAGGGGAGAGATACAGGGAAGGAGGTAGCAGTGGTCGAGGAAAAGGGCTGTGATTGATAGAAGGGAGAGGTCAAGAGTCTAATTTTTCTGGGAGTCAAAAATTGCTGATTTAGGGATCATGTAGGCATCACGTCAAGAGCTTTATGGGGTGACGAGGGTGAAGGAGACTGTAATGGGCTGAGAATGAGGCTTGAGCAACTGGATGGAGCAAAGTCCTTAAAAGAATTTTTGCTGTGATGGTAAGGGGAGGGTGCGGTAGGAACTGGAAAGGGAGGGCGGGCTGCATTCCCATTTTTAGGTTGGGAAATATTTGTTGCATGTTCAAATGTTAATGGGAAGGATCACTCTGAAGGGCAATAGTTGAATACATAGGAGAGAAGAGTGGTGATTCATAGCGTGAGGCTCCCGAGTAGCAGCAGGAGGTAGGACTGAAGACAACAGGATGGCCTTAATTATGAGGAAAGATACCTACCTCCTCTAACAGAGGATGGAGTGGGTGAGTAATCTGTTAGGTTTAGAAGTGGGCTGAGGAAGTTTGTTTCATACAGTTTCTCTTGCCACCTACCCACCCCTAAAATAGGTAAGTTAACCTACTAAGAATGAGAGAAAAACAGAAGAGGGGGGGGATGTTGGGGGAAAAAGAGAAAAAAAAAAAAAAACCTGAATAGCCAAAGAAAGTCTGAAGTTGGAAATAACGAATTTAAGACACAGGAAGTTTTTTTGTATGGTCCATCAAAAGCTAATGTAGTCCCCAAACTGGGGGTACTTTTATAGGTTTACCTATATGATGATATGATGCACATCTGTTACTGTACTTAGTTTTGGTTTTTCCATTTACAACTGCCTGTTTCTCAGTAAACTGAGAACAAGTATACATTTTAATTAACTTCGTATCCCTAGCCCAAAGTGGGTTCTCAGGTATTTGTCAAATGTAAAAAATTAGGTTCTGCTTTTATCTTCAGCAGAAGCTAAAGGGAATTTCTCCTGCTGCTCTGTTTATTATTTACATAAGATTATTCTGAGTGTTTTACATGAATTAACTCATTTAAGCCACAAAATAACCCATTGGGGTAGGTATTATTACATTTTCCATTTTTTCAGATGAACAACTAGGAAACACATAAAATAATTTTACAAGGTTCCACAAGAGCTGAGTGGCAGAGCAAGGATTTGAAGCTAAAGACTCTGTCAAAGGGGCCACTGTATGCATTTGTTCTTAAGGCCTCTGGGACACTGACCAGCAAAAAAAAAAAAAAAAAGAATAAATACCATGGTGATTATCCAACTGTTTAGATCAGGACTACATAAAACTGACAGAGTTCCTTGTGCTTGATCCTAATTATTTTTAGCATCCAAAAATTTGTGTAATTGCTAGTCGGGTATAGGAAAGTTTATTATGTAAAGAACACTGCAACATCAATAACCAAAAAGGATTCTGATTTCATACTGTAGACTAAGACAGTAATCACTTACCTTTATGGTTTGGCTACTTCGTAAAAACACTATTATGATGCAAAGATATTTCAATAAATGACACTGCAAAAATTAATTGGATCAATAGTATTAGATACTAGGTCACCCCCTGCTTTACAGTATGCAGAGCTGGTATTTTAAAGACACATGAGGATGCATTGCAATATCCTGCGAGTGTCAGATATCCAGATCTGACATTGGTAAATGATCAAAAGTGATGAAAAGGAAGTAAAGAAATGAGCATTCATCTGACAAGGAATGAAGTATCTCTTCCTATAGAAAACATCCTAAATTTTAGATCCAATAAGGCAAACTGGACAATTCCAAATTGAAGTTTTAGAAAGTCACTGTAATCAGTTAATGTGGGAGGTTGCATTGTAATCACAAACCTTTATTGAGTGCCCACAGAACTCATGGCACTTTCATGGGATTTACAGAGCTTTACCTGTTGACTTTGCCCTTAAGGAGCTTACAATTTAGTGGAACCGACTCTACAGACTGAAACATTACCATAAGTATGAAACACACACTGTAAAGTGAGAGCTGATGGGGATGGCGAGGGTAGTAGACAGTATGGGATGTGTTTGGCTTCCTGAAGGAGACAGGCATCTGAATGTTAACATGTAAGGTGGCTGGGAGTATAGGGATCCAAACAAGACACTTCCTTATCTGCTACTTTGAGCTTTCCTTACTCTCTGCAGCTGGGGAGAACTGCACAAAAGTTGTGTGGGATCAGAGCTGAGAGGGAAACAAACTTTTCAGTCTCTTTCAGCACCTCTGATCACTAGCGGACTCAGACTGGAGCAAAGTTACCATTTAGGTATTTTAATAGGAGCTCTTTAACAACTTTCCTATACCATCCTGTTAAACAGGTTCAAAGAAAAAAAAAAAAAGGTGAAAACCAGTTTCTCTGTACCAGTTATACACACAGAGGTGGGGGACCCTGTAGACCACACTGGGAGCTACTAGATTTGAGGCAAAGTATAATTTGTTTATGGAGGGAGCACACAGGCAAGTACAAAGGTAAGCGGTTGGAAGTAGAAAATACCCATAACGTATTACGGATAAGTTCTCTGCTAATGAGTTGAACAAGGGGACAACCCCTAAGAGATAACAAGTATGGTGTAAGGCAGTGGAGAACACCACTATGTCAACTCCTTCCCAAATCCAATTATGACCCCAAACGATCTTTTCTGGCTGTGTAGTATGAGGGATCTTAGTTCTCTGACTAGAGTTGAAATCTGTGCTCCCTGTAGTGGAAGCTGAGTCCTAATCAGGGACTGAACCGAACCCCCAGGAAGTCCCCCTTTTTGAGGTAAGAGAAATATCCTCCTGAGTCCAAGTGTTTGGATATTAGCATTATAATAGCCAATTATAAAATCAGTCAAAAGGTAACCATGTACAAAGTATGGGGGAAAGATGGCTTGGAAAGCTCAAAAATCTGAGGACTAGAAAGATGGGACACTGAAGGAATGATCTGGAAGGCAGGTAACTGGAGACTGAGTGCAACAAACAGCATGTAGATTTAAGCAGATTATCAGTTGTTAGAAGAGCAAAAATAGATGAGGAAATCTTGGGTAAGGTCACAGACTTACAAAGAATCCATGAGCTATACAAATCAGGGTAAGATATAGTCAGGGAAAGCAGGATTCATGCTTGAATAATAGAAACAAAAAAGTTATAAAAGTTTTTCTTCATGAAGAATAAACTTGGAAGAATTGACACTTTGGAAAAACTAAGTAACCTGGAGCAAGCAGCATATTTAGAGCTGCAAAGATGCAAAACTTGTGAAGGCAGAAATTGGGACAACAACATAAACGATGAGTGCAGGTCTCTTCTAAGAGGTAAATCTGAAAGGATCTTCAGGGCAGCACCTGCCCTTATACACAAAGTAGCAGCTGTCAAGTCAACTTTATAAACAGTACATCCTGACATGGACATCCTGAACCAAACTTGTCACTTAAAGAACCTGAATTTAAAGACATGTTCAAACTGCTAGGTTAAGTCTTACAGAAAAAACATTAAACCTACCTTCCTGTACATTGATACGATAGTTAATATTCACTGTACACTACAGTTCAGTTGCTTCTGATCACACCAGAATATAGGCTTTATAAATCTTCATTCTTTTCACCTTAATTTAGGAATTAACTGAATACAGTAAGACTATGAATGTGCACTTTGATTTTATTTAAAGGCATATAAATTTCATTACTCATATTTTTAAAAAGCATACACTTCATTAATGTGTCTGCTAAAATGAAAAACCATTTTCTCCTTAAATGTTTAAAACGTCATGTTTAAGAGATAAATAACCCATTAGGCCTCAGGAGTTCACAACTGGTAACTTCTCTAATTCAAGCTAAATTGGCCTGTTTATATATAGTTCACCTTCTTAATATCCACAATGAAAGATTCAATTTTGGAAAATCAGAAAGAAATATAATACAGTGGACCCCTGAATAACATGGGTTCACTTACACGTGGACTTGTTTTCACTGTAATACTGCATGATCTGTGGCTGGTTGAATCCTTGGATGCAGAACCATCGATGAGGGCCACTGCCCCTAACCTCAGCTGTATTCAAGGGATTAGCTACACAGTATTTACAGTGTACTTAACAATTATTTACGTAGCAGTTATACTGTATTAGGTATTACAAGTAATCTAGAGACAGCTGATTTAAAGTACAGTTGACCTTGAAGTACGTATTTAGTGGGGAAAAAAGGCAAGTAAGTGGGCCTGCAAAGTCCATGGTGTTCAAAGTGTCAACTGTAATTTCAAAACTCTCAGACAAGCTTCTGTAAAATTAGTGTGTCATTTCTCAAACTACAGTAAGAAATGCTGCATAAATGCTTTTTTGCATTGGCTCACAAATTTAAATGAGTTTTGCAGCAGTAATTGAAAGCATAGCTCCCTATTTTAAGAGTTGAGATCTGGGTCTTATCTAGCCCTTAGTAGTAGTTGTGACCTTGGTCAAGTCACCTCTTGGCAAGTCCATCATCTGAAAGGGAGGACTCGGACAGATCATATCTTGAAATTCAGACTCCCACAGAGCTCCCAACTGTATGTATATGTATTCTGGAAGGAAGCTCGGGCAGTTTTCATTAGATTCTCACAGGGGACCTTCATCCAAAAATAAGCTTGTGATATGTTAGGTGATCAAATCTAAATTGCTCCAGCTCTAAATGCTAGTTATTTCTTTGTGGTACAGGAACTCTTAAGGTGGCTTCCAAGATTCCCTGATATACATACCCTTTATAATTCCATTTACTCAAGTGTTGACAGGATTATTTGAGCATGATGGATATCACTCTGTGACTAGGCCAAACAGTAGGCTTCCCAGGTGGCGCCAGTGGTAAAGAATCCACATGCCAATGCAAAACACTTGAGAGATGTGGGTTCGATCCCTGGATCAGGAAGATCCCCTGGAGGAGGGCATGGCAACCTACTGCAGTATTCATGCTTGGATAGAGGAACCTGGTGGGCTATTGCCTACAGGGTCACAAAGAGTTGGGGGCAACTTGGTACGCACGCATAGGGTAAAGAGGAAGGGATAGTGCAGGTATAATAATGTACTAATCAGTTTGGCTTTGGGTCAATTAAAAGGGAGATAATAAGGGGTAGGCCTGATTTAATCAGGTGAGCCCCTTTAAAAGACAGTTTAGGTTCTTCTCTGAGATCAGCTTCTTCTGCAGGCCTTGACTAATCAAGCTGATATGAGTCCAGCACTCGTAAGAAAATTACTCTATAAAATCATTTGGCCTACTATAACCTCACTGGCTTACTTTTAACCAGGTTTTTGTACACTAAGAAACAAGATTTATGCAGAGCACTGTTATGTTACTTCTGGTAACTTATGCCATTTGTAAAATCATACTTTGTGTGCACTCTATCATTTGCAGCCATATGCTGAAGTAATAGAAATACTTAAAATATATTTCAGGTTGTCTCTCTCAGTCCACTTTGCTGAAGGAGTGAAGGTAGGTCAGAATCTTGGTTTGGACAGGGAAGAAGCAGAAGCACAGATGGCATCAGCTGAACAAATTCAGTAAGTTGGAATATTAATACATCTATAGTGAAATTAGGACTTCCCTGGTGGCTCAGACAGTAAAGCATCTGTCTACAATGCGGGAGACCCGGGTTCGAGCCCTGGGTTGGGAAGATCCCCTGGAGAAGGAAATGGCAATCCACTCCAGTACTATTGCCTGGAAAATCCCATGGACAGAGGAGCCTGGTAGGCTACAGTCTATGGGGTCACAAAGAGTCGGACACGACTGAGCGACTTCACTTTCACTTTCATACTGAAATTAAAGAATTTAAGAAACTTCTTTTGTAATGTTGGGTCAATGTTAAAAGCTTATGAAAGACAAGCAAACACAAGCCACTGAGTTGTACTCTAACTTTACATTAATATATATATAAAAAATGCACACAGCACACACACATGCCCCATGTAAAACATTGCTTTGAGTTTTAATGTTTATTTCCCCAAGATAGCCTAGCCTGCACTCTACTTGGATAAATTTTACAAGCTAGTTTTCTGCTGCTTCTAGTTTTAAACTTTAACCATGTTTTTGATGACAAGGAATGCTGCAAAAATACTCTAGTTCAACAAAGAGTTATGATCACAAAATAATTTTTATCCATTCTACAGTGTTTCAGAATTACCAGTTGATTTTTAAACACAAAGTAGATATAGATGCTAATGGTGGCTAATCTGGTATGTTTCTTATAGCAAACTGTTGTTCATGCAACACTTGTGCTCAAAGGGGAAGGCACAGGATTTCCTACAATGAGCCACCTTATAAAGAGTTCTTTTTGTACAAATTAATTTATGTCACATTTAATTTAGTGTGCATAACCTCAAAACTGAGGTATTATTCCAATTTATAAAAACCACTTGCATAACTTTTATGCAAGTTTTAAAAATACAAAGTTTTCTCCCTAAAGTGGCTCAAAATAGATTGTTCATGGCTGCCTACATCTAAGATAAAAAGATTCTAAAACAATTGAACAGATTAGGCATATTATTAAAGGTGTTCAAACCATTACTTGATTTGTACATCTATTCAAACCTCTTCATCGGTCTTTATTCAGCAGTACATATGCACCAAATTCCATTTTAGAAGTTTCCATATCATTTTCATAGAAAACAAAGTTTGAAAACAAGTAACATTTAAACACAGCACGGTATTCTACCACAACTGAAACTTTTTTCTTCTTCTTCTTTACAGGACTCAACAAAATCTAAAAATGAACTAGGCTGTAGATTTACCTCATGCAAAGATCTTTATGTTATCTCTGAAAATGAAAAGGATGGCTTTTAAAAGCACATTTTACTGTTTTATACTATAATGGCAACTTGTGTACTGCAACACAGTCTATTTTGAGGGAAATTTATGATTTTTTTTTTCATGCAAAAATCTACACAAATTAGTTTTGATGATATGGAAAGCTTTTCATAGCATCAAACATTCATCTGGTGCAAATGCACAGGGAAACCTTCCTGAAAGTTTTCTGACTTGAGAAGCAACTAAAAAGCCATACTAGGTAAAGTAAATAAAAACTAAAAACAAAACAAAAAACTCCCACAAAAAAAAAAAAAACCAAAAAAAAAAAAAAAAGAGGAGGGGGTGGGAACAGGGAGGAAGGGAAATAGAAAACACAGGCTGCAGAGTACACCAATGTCTGCTGCTGAACTGGTCTTTGTTTTCATGTCCAGTGTACAGTAACACTTATGATCTCACTCTGATGATTTTACTAGGTTTGTTATCAGCCCCCTGAAGGCAAATCAAGCTTGCATGCGTTCACATACAGCACCACAACCATACTCTCGTACACAGTCACTCCAGGACTAGGAGTCTGCTTCGTGAATGAAGAGCCCTAGATTTGAAAGATGAACCTGGCTCTCCATCACTGAGCCAGACATTCATTCAACACTGTCCACTCACACACTGCTTCATAGCAAGGCCTGGGCTCGTTTTCCTTTGACTTTTATGGGCATCCTATTCTCTTTCATGCTTACAAGGCTTGAAGATGACAGTACTGCACTTTCCCCTCAATTGATACAAAGTCATTGTTCCTTCTCAGGCACTGAAGATCTGTGACCTGTAGCCCTTTTTACTTTGAACAACCTAAATAAGCATCCATGTAGAGTTTTCATTACATTTTGCCACTCATTCTCACTCGCACCCACTCGCCATCTTGACCTCATTTGGGCATTTTCTGTGATTCCAAATGAAATCTTCACATTTTCTTTCCCGATTTAATGCAGCAGCAGATCCCATGAGCCAAGCTTGATGGATCAAACCTTTTTATATATATGTATATATATATATATATCCCAGTGCTGCATTGTACCTAACTTCCACAACATCTTTCTAGAACTGGAACCCTTCTGTTGGTACATTGGCAGATGAATTGAAACCAAATGTTCCACCTTGTATTGCCTCTGGAACAAGGCTAGGGTCTTCATCAATCTAAAGGGGAGGGGAAAAAAAGAAGGTGATGGTTAGTTTTAAATTATAAAACATAGAATTGTAGTTAACACTTCCATTTAAAAAGTATGAGAGATTATGGGTGGCCAACACTGTCCTACCATCCCTTGAGAACCCTGAAAACACTTCATAAAGGTTTTTTTCTTAAGGGATGCCAAAAGAGAAGAAACTGAAGAGAATATGCAAAATGGATATCTTCTGAAAGAATGAAAGAGATTGGAGATGGGACTATGTCTCAAATTCAGACAGTATACTCATTCTAATGCTACCACTTTTGGAGGCTAAGTGTATTCTTCGGTTAATATTTTAATAGCAACTGGAGACAACTTTTGAGCTTAAAGTGTAACATAATAGCCCTATTAAAATGGATAACTGATATTCTTTCTATATGCTTTATATCTAACAGTTGAAATACCACAAAATTATGTGCCTATGGTATAGTTCCTATAAAGAGGCACATCATCTTTATTATTATTTTCACAATGTAACAGAGTAAGCAAGACTTGCATGTTGAAGTATTAAAAATCATTAAGGCTTTGTGTATACCTAATTATCAATTAGGACTTCTAAAAATATCCAACTTTAATACATGATAAAAGCTACTTTTAAAAAAGTATGCTTTTTAACAAATATTATATTCTAAATAGGACTTAGCTTGATAATCTGTAGGTATAAATAGTCTAATTCTTTTTTAGTATTGTCCTTCTCAAGTTAATCTACAAACCATATATACTTAACAAAATATTTAATAATATTCCATTTTCTTTTTTAAAAAGTTGAGAAACTTAATCAAGAAATCTACTGCTGGCTATATCTGATCACTATAATTTTAGATTTAACATTCCCAAAGAGATAATACTAAAAATAATTCTTTAATTTCAACTACCATATACTGACAATCTGAAAACATTCTTCTATAGTATACGTTATATAGTAACTTACATTTCTTGATAATTTTTTTCCACTGTATCTATTTATCTTCATATTTGTTTTTGGTCACCAACTAAAATTAATGGTGGCAATATATTCAAATACAGATTAATTATTGTCATAATGGATTTATTATAGGATATACTAGCTTCACTATTTTGTTTATAAACACATTAGGCTATTAGCAATATAAAATATAGAGACATCAAGGGAAAATAAAGCCTAATTTATTCACTCTCAAAAAATTCTCTTCTGTTTTTGCCATTTGAGCTAATACTACTTTTTAATACCCCAAAGGACTTTAAAAAACTGAAATATTATGTATCTATTTCAATTCCATTCTCTAAAATGCATACATATATGTCCTAGCTTAAATTTCATCCAGACTTATGCTTATTAAGTAAAACTAAGAAAATGATAAGATTATTAAATACATCATCTGAAGAGAAGAACTGATCAATGATCTCATAGGCCAATTTGTAGATGTCTTCATTTTCATGATTTTGAAGCTGTTCAATTTTCTCCAGTCCTGTAAGAGATTTTATGAAGTGAAATAATAATAATATTAAAACAACAACAACAACACAGCAGCAGAAAGTGTTACAATAATCTTGGGAACACATAAATTCAATTTTGGGGTATCTATTCTAAAGGTGAATCTTAAAAACAGTAAGGATTTTTTCACAAAGATATAGCGTATTTATCTTAAAAAATTATCTGAGGGACCTCTCTGGCAGTCCAGTAGTCAAAACTCCACACTTCCAATGCAAGGAGCTCTGATTCAATTTCTGGTCAGGGAACTAAAATCCTATATGCCATGTGGCACACTGCAGCCAAAAAAAAAAAACAAAAAACAAAAAACCCAAACACTTGAGTGTTTAACTACATATAAATTAAGCAATGGGATATCTATCTATTCAGAAGAAAATTATATATCATACATCAGTGTTTGTAAGGAGTAATAGTATGTAAAATTACTCTGTTAAAAGCTGGGAAATCCCTGGTGGTATAGTGGTTAGGACTCTGGGCTTTCACTGTCATGTGGCTCGGTTTCAATCCTGGTTGAAACTGAGGATCCCATGAGCCATGTTTAAAGAAAAAAACCAAAAACACCCCAAAACAAACAGTAAAACCCAAAGGTGCAAGAAAAGTAAACGAAGTTAAAAGCAAGTTCTTTCTATTTAGTAGCATTTGCCAAATTTTTCTAGTGAGCATCTAAGAAAAAACTTTTAAATACTCATGATTAACAAATATGAATGTTAAGACAGCTATTAAGTACAATGAAAAATGATCATGATCAACAACAGTATTTCAGGGAAAAGAGGATTTTCCCCTGTAAATACTAACAAATGTATTAAATCAAAAGCAAAATATGTAAACAACCTATTGATATAAAAATTGAATACTGTTTTGCTTTGTAGTGGTTTAGTCACTAAGTCATGTCTGATTCTTGCAACCCCAAGGACTGTAGTCCACCAGGCTCCTCTGTCCATGGGATTCTCCAGGCAAGAATACTGGAGTGGGTTGCCATTCCCTTCTCCAGGAGATCTTCCTGACCCAAGGATCGAACCCTTGCCTCCTGCAGGTGGTCTCCTACATTGCAGGCGGATTCTTTACCAACTGAGCCACCAAGGAAGCCTAACAGGAGTAATAATTAATTTTAAAATCTCTGAATTAAAGTGAAATTGCCCTTTTTTGAGTATTTGTCCTCTATTTCTTAAGCGGAGGAAATTGCTTTAGGCATATTTCTCACTTTACACACTCTCCTTATGGGGCCTTTTCACGAAAAGGCTTAACTACTATTTACATATAGGTTGAGGACTTGTACTCATCTATGGATTCATTTTTCTGAGCGTCAGATGCTTAAAACTTTAAACCTGCTTGATAATTCCATGAGGACACTTTATAGGTACCAAAGTTCAAGCTGTACAAACACAATGTTATCTGCCATTCTTCATTTACACTGTTTATTCTACTGTATTCTTACTGGTGATAATCAACAACAGTTTGAAATCTGTGAGAAAGACTAATTATTAAAGTTCCCCTTTCCCTCAACTCTATAACAGAATCTCAAAAACCTCAAAGCCTATCCTATCCATTTTTTGAATCCTGTCATCTCCCCCTCGTCTCTATTATCACTGCCTTCATTTATTGTGGTGTGGTCGCTACACACTTTCCTAGGTGGTTTCCTGCCAGTCTCTACCAGGGTTCCATTCCCCTCATATCCATGTTCCATTAAACATATCAATTCCCTTGGTAAAATCTTCCAATGACTTGTTGTACCCTATGGCAGAGAATCCTTTGGGAAATTTGTAAGCTAGGCTTTACTTCCAGTGAAATAGGCAATGCTCAAGATCTATATTTTTATATTAATATAGAAAATAAAATTTTAATTATTAAAAGGTTTATATGGTAAAAGAAAAAAATACACAAGTAGGAAAAAAATTTTTAACTATTCCTTTTAAATTTCAAATTTTTTAAGTTTTAAATTTTTTCTGGAACTCACTTTCTAATTATAATTAGTTACCTAACAGTATTTCCCGTTTCCTGTTCCCAATTTGATAGTTACAAATTTTGTTGTTGTTGTTCTGTCATTTTGTGTGCTGCGTATCACTTAAGTAACTTTAAAAACACTTCCTATTAATTTTCAAGTCACCAAATTCTACTAAATAAGTTGAAGATACTTGTTCTCCTATTCTTAGCCACCTGTCCTTTCACTTACTTCTCAACTTCTATCCGAAACAGCTTTACTTTTACGCTTACCTAGGTTGATAATATATTTTGTTCCACACCCACACGAGAAACTTCCATGTTCTGTCTAGATGTTCATCTTAAGGGCTGAAAGCTAAGGCATGTTGTGTACCTTCTTGGTGGTTCTGGTACACTGCTAGATTTGGGAACCACCGCCTTAAAGTATCTGCTGTGCTACAAAGCTTCCAAGACTGTAGGGGCCTGATCAATGGCTAACTCTACAGTCTCATCTTCTGGCGTTTTCTATCTCATACTTTGTGATTTAGCAACACTGAACTACTTATAATTTGCTGAATGCTATTTCTCACCTCAGACTTTGCTCATGGTGTTATCTCTGCCTGGAACACCTTTCATCCCTTTTTACTTTCTTAATCCTTATTCATCTCTCAAATCTAGCTCAGGTTACTTCCTTATTTCTTCCAGGACAAATTCGGTTTTTCACTTTGTTGCACATTTCTATTAGGGTAATCATTAAATCAGTTCATGTTTATCTCCATGATTGGACTACATGCCTTGAGGGCAAGGACTGTGTCTTGTTTATCACTGTCTTCCCAGTATCTTAGCACAGTGCCTGTTCAATATATGGCAGCAATTCAGTTACCTAAGAATATGCAGCAAGCTGAGCAGGACTGTACATATAGAATATAGTATTTAGACAGAAAAATATAGAAGTGTGCATTTGAAAATAAAAGTAGTTACAAAAAGAATATTAAAATGTGGAATAACAGCATATAATAAACTTACCTCCACATTCTTCTATAAGATTGGCTATGGTTTCTGCCTCATCTTCAGCCATTTTTAATATATTACTTAGTCCATCGAGTACTACTTGCACAACTTGTGCATCTTTTACAGTCAGCAAGTTGCAAAAAGGTGGGATAACATTTTGTTGGATTAGGTAGGCCACCTGAAGAACAAAAATACCATGATATAATAAATGTTCAGTGAATTTCTTTTGTGCACCCTGTTATCTCACTGGAATAATTCTGACTTTATAATCTTGAATTTGGAAATATGACCTCATTTCTCACATGTTAAGTTCAGTTTCAGTTCAGTTCAGTCGCTCAATCGTCTCCAACTCTTTGTGACCCCATGAATTGCAGCACGCCAGGCCTCCCTGTCCATCACCAACTCCTGGAGTTCACTCAAACTCATGTCCATTGAGTCAGTGATGCCATCTAGCCATCTCATCCTCTGCAGTCCCCTTCTCCTCCTGCCCCCAATCCCTCCCAGCATCAGAGTCTTTTCCAATGAGTCAACTCTTTGCATGAGGTGGCCAAAGTATTGGAGTTTCAGCTTTAGCATCAGTCCTTCCAAAGAACACCCAAGACTGATCTCCGTTAGAATGGACTCGTTGGATCTCCTTGCAGTCCCAGGGACTCTCAGGAGTCTTCTCCAACACCTCAGTTGAAAAGCAGCAATTCTTCGGCACTCAGCTTTCTTCACAGTCCAACTTTCACACCCATACATGACCACTGGAAAAACCA
>NW_011494707.1:1374482-1375873 GCF_000754665.1 Bison bison bison | reverse complement strand
GGACCAGATGCCATGATCTTCGTTTTCTGAATGTTGAGCTTTGAGCCAACTTTCTCACTCTCCTCTTTCACTTTCATCAAGAGGCTCTTTAGTTCCTCTTCACTTTCTGCCACAAGGGTGGTGTCATCTGCATATCTGAGGTTATTGATATTTCTCCCGGCAATCTTGATTCCAGCTTGTGCTTCTTCCAGCCCAGCATTTCTCGTGATGTACTCTGCATAGAAGTTAAATAAGCAGGGTGACAGTATACAGCCTTGACGTACTCCTTTTCCTATTTGGAACCAGTCTGTTGTATCATGTGCAGTTCTAACTGTTGCTTCCTGACTTGCATATAGGTTTCTCAAGAGGCAGGTCAGGTGGTCTGGTATTCCCATCTCTTGAAGAATTTTCCACAGTTTATTGTGATCCACACAGTCAAAGGCTTTGGCATAGTTAATAAAGCAGAAATAGATGTTTTTCTGGAATTCTCTTGCTTTTTCGATGATCCGGCGGATGTTGGCAATTTGATCTCTGGTTCCTCTGCCTTTTCTAAAACCAGCTTGAACATCTGGAAGTTCACGGTTCACGTATTCCTGAAGCCTGGCTTGGAGAATTTTGAGCATTACTTTATTAGCGTGTGAGATGAATGCAATTGTGCAGCAGTTTGAGCATTCTTTGGCATTGCCTTTCTTTGGGATTGGAAGGAAAACTGACCTTTTCCAGTCCTGTGGCCACTGCTGAGTTTTCCAAATTTGCTCACATATAGAGTGCAGCACATTCACAGCTGCACTGTGAATGTGAAATAGCTGAACTGGAATTTCATCACCTCCATTAGCTTTGTTCATAGTGATGCTTTCTTTCTAAGGTCCACTTGACTTCACATTCCAGGATGTCTGGCTCTAGGTCAGTGATCACACCATCGTGATTATCTTGGTTGTGAAGATCTTTTTTGTACAGTTCTTCTGTGTATTCTTGCCATCTCTTCTTAATATCTTCTGCTTCTGTTAGGTACATACCATTTCTGTCCTTTATTGAGCCCATGTTTGCATGAAATGTTCCCTTGGTATCTCTAATTTTCTTGAAGAGATCTCTAGTCTTTCCCATTCTGTTGTTTTCCTCTATTTTTTTGCATGGATTGTTGAGGAAGGCTTTATCTCTCCTTGCTATTCTTTGGAACTCTGCATTCAGATGCTTATATCTTTCCTTTTCTCCTTTGCTTTTCGTTTCTCTTCTTTTCACAGCTATTTGTAAGGCCTCCCCAGACAGCCATTTTGCTTTTTTGCATTTCTTTTCCTTGGGGATGGTCTTGATCTCTGTCTCCTGTACAGTGTCATGAACCTCCGTCCATAGTTCATCAGGCACTCTATCTATCAGATCTAGGCCCTTAAATCTATTTCTTACTTCCACTGTAT
>NW_011494707.1:1342448-1374382 GCF_000754665.1 Bison bison bison | reverse complement strand
GTATAATCATAAGGGATTTGATTTAGGTCATATCTGAATGGTCTAGTGATTTTCCCTACTTTCTTCAATTTAAGTCTGAATTTGGCAATAAGGAGTTTATGATCTGAGCCACAGTCAGCTCCCGGTCTTGTTTTTGCTGACTATATAGAGCTTCTCCATCTTTGGCTGCACAGAATATAATCAATCTGATTTTGGTGTTGACAATCTGGTGATATCCGTATGTAGTCTTCTCTTGTGTTGTTGGAAGAGGGTGTTTGCTATGACCAGTGCATTTTCTTGGCAAAACTCTATTAGCCTTTGCCCTGCTTCATTCCGTATTCCAAGGCCAAATCTGCCTGTTACCCCAGGTGTTTCCTGACTTCCTAGTTTTGCATTCCAGTCCCCTACAATGAAAAGGACATCTTTTTGGGGTGTTAGTTCTAAAAGGTCTTGGAGGTCTTCATAGAACCGTTCAACTTCAGCTTCTTCAGCGTTACTGGTTGGGGCATAGACTTGGATTACTGTGATACTGAATGGTTGGCTTTGGAAACGAACAGAGATCATTCTGTCGTTTTTGAAATTGCATCCAAGTACTGCATTTCAGACTGTTTTGTTGATCATGATGGCTACTCCATTTCCTCTAAGGGATTCCTGCCACAGTAGTAGATATAATGGTCATCTGAGTTAAATTCACCCATTCCAGTCCATTTTAGTTCGCGATTCCTAGAATGTTGACGTTCACTCTTGCCATCTCCTATTTGACTACTTCTAATTTGCCTTGATTCATGGACTGAGCTAACATCCCAGCTTCCTATGCAATATTGCTTATTATACATTGGACCTTGCTTCTATCACCAGTCTCATCGACAACTGGGTATTGTTTTTGCTTTGGCTCCATCCCTTCATTCTTTCTGGAGTTATTTCTCCACTGATCTCCAGTAGTATATTGGGCACCTACCGACCTGGGGAGTTCCTCTTTTGGTATCCTATCATTTAGCCTTTTCATACTGTTCATGGGGTTCTCAAGACAAGAATGCTGAAGTGGTTTGCTATTCCCTTCTCCAGTGGAATTCCCTTCTCCATGTTACGTTAGCCTACATTAACCTTTTCTTTTTATGCAGTACGTTTGTTTTTCACAAACTTAGAGAAAAAAACTGAAGTGAAAATGAAGGAATCAACCCATTTCATGTGACACATTTCTCTGCCATAAGGAGTACTTCCTTCAGAGAGCCTTTCTCCTTTAATATTAAATTATGAAGTCATTTAAGAGGCCAGGTAATTTTTTTTAAATTACAATTGTTCAGTGTGACAGCATCCTTTCTTTGCTTTAATATTTAGCACTGTCATATACCTGGCCACCTCTCAATCTGCTATTCTGTGGTTCCATAAAATCTGAAAATTTTCTATCATCTTTATATTACTTATTGCCATGTAATATATTTATATTCTGCTCTATATTCATATTTGAGTGGATTCAGTCTATGGCTTATCTGTGACAATTATGTGCTCCAAATTTCCCCTTTTTACTTGTCTGTGAAACGTATCTGGGACTGGGACTTTCCTGGCAGTCTAGAGGTTAAGACTGTGCTGCCAAGGCAGCAGGCACGGGTGTACAGTCCCTGGTCCAGGAACTGGCATTAAAAAAACAAAAAAACATTAAAAAACAAAAACAATGCTGACAATAAGTGCTTCATCTTACCCTGGATTAGAAAAATTCTTGTAGGCCAAGAAGCTGGAAAGTGAACACTTCACATTTATGAAATATAACTAAAGGAATTCAAGGTGACACTTTTATATATCACAGGATGTCTATTATCTTGCTATTACCTTAAATTATGATTTACTGAAATACAAACCTTAGAATTATTAGTACTATTACTTATCAGTTTTGAGAAATACATAAGAGCTGAACTTACTTGATCCTTTCTTCCACTAATTGTTAAGTTACTTATGGCCCACGCAGCTTCTTTCTGAGTGCCAAAATCTCCCTACAAAAGCAAAGTAAAGGATATAAACTGCAATATAAGATAAACTGGAAAAGGTGTTTCCTGAAATGATTTTTCAACTGCATACTCCCCCTGGTTTTCTTCTAGCCTTTATGTATCCATATAATAAAAATAAGGCTTTGAACCCAATTTACCCTAAACAAATGGAGATTCTATTTTGTGAACTTTCCCAACAACAAACTGACTTGATATTGCTGTTCATAATATCAAATGAAGTCAATGATAAAATACAGGAAAATCAGTTAAAAAAAATAAGGAAGTTACAATTTTACTTTAGTCAAAGAAATGTCAAGGTGAAATAAAGTATCTTTTTAAACACATAGTTTTAAAAATAAAAATACCCATGATTAATGAGACTGATAAAGACTACTCTTATAAAGGTTACTCTCATACAAATTAAAAAATAAATTTAAAAAGTCATATATTTGATTTAATAATCTCACCTTTGAGAGTTAACCAAGAAAATTTAAAAAACCACAATGGATTAATACTGAACACTGTAAATCAACCATACTTCAAAAAAAAAAGCTGCAGTAGGACATCTACTTTTACTTATCAGATTGAGAAAACCCAAGTATCTGTCAGTAAGACTGGTAGGAGTGTAAAACAGTACACAACCTTACTTGCAATAAATGGGCATTATATAGCAAATTTATATCTATGTCTATTTGTGGATCCAGTGATCCTAAATGTAACCTGGCACGCGGAAAAAACCTTACATAGACATTTGCTTATATTTAAAGAAGAAACAATATTAGAATAACCCAAAAATTAAGGGAAAGAGTAGGGAAGAACAGACAAAGACAGAAGTTAGACCTTTGTGTATTACCTTGAAAACAAGGTACTTATTTTTCACTTGGAAACTATAAATGCTTTACATAACCAAAAACAAAATAAAAAAGGGAATTTTTTAGCAGTCCAATGGTTAGGTCTCCAGACTCTCATTACTGAGGGTCTGAATGAGGAACTAAGAAACCATAAGCCTCTTGGCATGCGCAAAAATAAAGAAAAATAAAACCCCAAAACTGAAGCAATTTCCCCAAATAAAAGAAAACACAGAAACAAAAAACTGTATATGAAGCTGGTGGCTTAACTACACATATAGAAATTATTTCAAGTGACATTATTTTTAAGTACATCATTGATGGAATATATCCTGAAGAAAAAAAATCCTCAAGGAAATCCCAAAAGTGGAGTAGTGATGTTATTAGCATCAATGTGGTCTTGTTATTTTGACAGATTTTATATTATATACCTCAATATATGTCAAGTAACTGTGTCTACAGAAAGATTTCCACCATAGACGAGACAAAAATACAAAATCAAATAAGTGAAAATAAAAAAG
This sequence comes from Bison bison bison, assembly GCF_000754665.1. Lineage (NCBI taxonomy): Eukaryota > Metazoa > Chordata > Mammalia > Artiodactyla > Bovidae > Bison > Bison bison. The sequence continues at coordinate 1,371,052 of NW_011494707.1, read as the reverse complement.
TTATCTTAGTGATATCTGATAGCTTTCTTTCATTCACAATTTTTTATGAATTCTCATGTTTACAAAAATTACAATATGTATATCTTTCATTTTCTTAAAAAAAAACAAAAAAATTTACTTCCTATTTTATTCATTCAAGCCTAGATAGATATCATGACAATCTTGTAGCAATGATCATCCTTAGTATCTGAACTATGACCTTTAAATACCACTTGCTACAAAAAGGAAGCAAGACACCCTGAAAATAGTTAATTCTAGGTCTAGGTCAGAAAATATACCAAAAAAAAGCGCCCAAGAATCATGTCATATCCAAAAGGTAGGAAGCTCTCAACAAACATCGGGTGATGTTAAAAAGACAGGCACCAAACTTAAAAGAGGTTCCCACTGGTCAGGGACAACCTGAGTGTCAGAAAGAATAACTACAAAGGACTGAAACTTTTAATAAAAATAGATGTATGTAAATCTGTAATTTCCTAATGACACTGAAAACTTCGCACTAGTCTCCTTTTGAGGTTGTTAGGGAACCATGTCATTCTAAAAACTGAATGATAATAAGCAGGAATCAAACATTTATCTTGCTTTTAATATATGAAATATATTTAAGAGTAAACAAACAGCTGATAAGGAAACGCTCTTTAATCTTCTTTACTGAAGAATCACGCCTAATACATAAAGAATGACACAATTACAAAGTCATCATTTTGCAGTTCCTAGTAAAATAAGAGATCTAGGTACTGTTCATCATGACTGCTTAAAAACCACTATGTGAAAGAATGATGAATAACATTATAATAATGGGTGGAACAGTCTGGTAACACTTGAGCTCACTTATCAATCTAAATTATCACTAAATGTAGGATAAACAGAATGTATCTCCCCATGTGAATCATTAGAGCATTAAATATTTTTCCCTAAAAACTGAACCCAATCTAGCAGTTTGTAAGAAACATGGAGGAAAAGAGGATAGAGATAACTTCTCTTTAATGAACAGATCAGTGTTCAGGAAAAAACCCGCATGCTGTGATTGTGACATTTTATTTTTTGATTGTGACATTTTAAATTGTGTCCTTCCCAAAAGTTAATGTAAGCATGTGATGACATGGCATATGACTAAATAGCACAATTACTTGCTGTTTGATCTTGGGCAGTTTATTTGTCTACACTAGAGTTTCTTCATCTGTCAAATGCGAATAATTCTTGACCTTATAGAGTTACAGCATTAAATAAGGTAATATATGTAAAGTGCATGGAACAATATTCAAGCATATATGATTTTTAATAAATTCTAAGATAATGGTAATTTTGATAAAAGAATAAGAAAAAGGGCAGTGGTTTCTAAAAAGAAATGTTTCATGTATATAAAAATTGCTTGTAAGTTTTAATATTAATACTACTTTACTGTACTACTCATGCCACTGTATCAATTCTAATTAAACAAAAAAATATATATACACACAATTAGTTATATTAAGTTCTTCTCCTCTTACACAGATACTAACAAGATGACTTTCTTACCTTATCCAAAAGGTGTATTATCATTGGTACAAGATTGGCATCAATTACTGCCTGAACCTGCTGCTGATTTCCTGCAGTGATGTTAGAGAGGAACCACACTGCTTCCTGTAGAAAAAAACTCCTTTAATATTTCTTACTGAAAAATAAAATCTGCAGCTGAAGTAGGAAAAAGCATTCACTACCATGACCAAATGATTTTTACTATGGAATGAGTTTCATAATAAAAAATTTCAGCATCTGTATTTCCCTGTCCCCTTTTCTGTATTTTTCCTTGGACAAATTGCTAATGAAATAAACTAACCTTCTAAAAACTTCTTGAAAATGTTCCAAGCACTAAGACTATAAAGAAGCTTGGCTGAACAAATACTAAGAAATTGATGAACTGTAACAACCCAGCAGAGGTGATGGAATTCCAATTGAGCTATTTCAAATCCTAAAAGATGATGCTGTGAAAGTGCTGCACTCGGTATGCCAGCAAATTTGGAAAATTCAGCAGCAGCCACAGGACTGGAAAAGGTCAGTTTTCAATATAATCCCAAAGAAAGGCAATGCCAAAGAATGCTCAAACTACCACGCAATTGCACTCATCTCACATGCTAGTAAAGTAATGCTCTAAATTCTCCAAGCCAGGCTTCAACAGTACGTGAACTGTGAACTTCCAGATGTTCAAGCTAGTTTTAGAAAAGGCAGAGGAACCAGAGATCAAATTGCCAACATCCGCCAGATCATCAAAAAAGCAAGAGAGTTCCAGAAAAAAACATCTATTTCTGCTTTATTGACTATGCCAAAGCCTTTGACTTTGTGCTGCTGCTGCTGCTAAGTCGCTTCAGTCGTGTCCAACTCTGTGCGACCCCATAGATGGCAGCCCACCAGGCTCCCCCGTCCCTGGGATTCTCCAGGCAAGAACACTGGAGTGGGTTGCCATTTCCTTCTCCAATGCATGAAAGTGAAAAGTGAAAGTGAAGTCGCTCAGTCATGTCCGACTCTTAGCGACCCCATGGACTGCAGCCCCCAGGCTCCTCTGTCCATGGGACTTTCTAGGCAAGAGTACTGGAGTGGGGTGCCATTGCCTTCTCCATTGACTGTGTGGATCAAAACAAACTGGAAAATTCTGAAAGAGATGGGAATACCAGACCACTTGACCTGCCTCCTGAGGAATCTGTATGCAGGTCAAAAAGCAACAGTTAGAACTGGACATGGAACAACAGACTGGTTCCAAATCGGGAAAGGAGTACATCAAGGCTGAATATTGTCACCCTGCTTATTTAACTTATATGCAGAGTACATCATGAGAAATGCTGGACTGGATGAAGCACAAGCTGGAATCAATATTGATGGGAGAAATATCAATAACCTCAGATACGCAGAAGATACCACCCTTAAGACAGAAAGTGAAGAAGAACTAAAGAGCCTCTTGATGAAAGTGAAAGAGGAGAGTGAAAAAGTTGGCTTAAAACTCAACGTTCAAAAAACTAAGATCATGGCATCTGGTCCCTGCACTTCATGGCAAGTAGCTGGGGAAACAGTGACAGACTTTGTTTTTTGGGGCTCTAAAATCACTGCAGGTGGTGAATGCAGCCATGAAATTAAAAGACACTTGCTCCTTAGAAGAAAAGCTATGACCAACCTAGACAGCATATTAAAAATCAGAGACATTACTTTGCTGACAAAGGTCTGTCTAGTCAAAGCTACGGTTTTTCCAGAAGTCATGTATGGATGTGAGAGTTGGACTATAAAGAAAGCTGAGCGCTGAAGAACTGATACTTTTGAACTGTGGTGTTGGAGAAGACTCTTGAGAGCCCCTTGGACTGCAAGGAGATCCAACCAGTTCATCCTAAAGGAAATCAATCCTGAATATTTATTGGAAGGACTGATGCTGAAGCTGGAACTTCAATACTCTGGCCACCTGATGCAAAGAACTGACTAATTTGAAAAGACCCTGATGCTGGATTGAAGGCAGGAGAAAAAGGGGACAACAGACGATGAGATGGATGGATGGCATCACCGACTCAATGGACATGAGTTTGAGTAGGCTCCAGGAGTTGATGATGGACAGGGAGGCCTGGCATGCTACAGTTCATGGGGTCGTAAAGAGTCAGACACGACTGAGCGACTGAACTGAACTGAATACAAACACAAATTTTATTTATTCCCTCTTCTATTCTGATCAAGAGACCTAGCCAAAATGGATGAGTATCTCAATTATTCATGATGATGAAAACACACAAAAATGAAACAACGGATTGTTTTTGTACACTTATTTGTAATATTCATTCACTGCACCACCTCTCTCAAAGATAAAACAGAATCAGATGTTCAACGGCTTTAATGATCTACCTCAATGATCTTTTTATGCTACCCTTTATACCACAATGGTGCTACTGCTACCAAAAGGATTACAAATCGCTTTTCCTCATAGAAAATAAAAGCAACTTGAAAACACAGAAAGAAATGAGACAAAAAAAAAAAAAAGAAATGAGACAAAATATCTGCCTAGTGTCCTATGTAGGATATTACTATAATTTATAAACTTAATAAATCTATTAAACATATCAATTTACTAAAGGAAACATTTTCTCTCTTTTAAAAAACTAGTAAACAAATTTTACTCCTAATGTGCAGAAGGCTCTTTTGGATCAGATCACAGGATCACATTCAGTGAACCTGTCAGAGATTTTAAGGTGCTAGGCTACTTAGGTGAGCTGCTCCTGGGCTATAATCATAGGCAATGTTGTAATCAACAACCCATGCACTTCCCTCAGCCTCAGATGCACTCCAGTATCAGCATCACCAGTCAGTGCCCCCTTTTCATAGCCTCCACAAGCACACACACATGCACACGCACATACACACACTATCAGTTAAAAAATATTAAACTTAAGATTACTTAGATATTAAAATTTTCTAATCATACAACATTTAACACCCAATTATCTCTATTTCATCATTTCCAGGAGAGCCAAGTTTGCACTGTTTGCAACTGGTTTATTGTAAAAATGGAAAATCATGTACCAGTCCATATCATAAAGAGTAAAATATCTTAGTTTCTCGTAATGTCTAAATGACAGCTTATATTAACAATAAATATTAAAGATACTCAACCATGTAATTTCATAAATGAAAATGACTTCTTCACATGCTATTTATTAAACAGTATTTAAAAATACTTACTTTATTAATTTTCTCTTTGGGATGTGTCAGAAGTGCAGGGAAGTGTGAAAGAGCATCACAGTTTAAAACTACTTGTGTTTGCTCATCAGTTCCAGTAACAATATTGCCTACAGCTCGAAGTGCTGCTGTCTGAAACATAAAAATATTTAATAAGATGATGCTGTTCTACAGGAATCACTCATTATACACAAAGGTGTATTAGGCAGGCTATGAGAAATATGTTCATTCATTCATGGCAATCTGTATTTTTGAGCAAGTTGTGTCAGACACTGATTTAGAAACAGAGGAGTGAATAGGTCAGATACAACCTCAGTTCTTAGGGAGCCTCCATTACTGTAAGAGTAAATGGTCAATAAACAAGTAAGTATGAAGGATAACTTTAGATAATAATTATGACCATAAAGAAAATAAGATAATACAGAAGTTTTGTGTGAACACGTTTTCAGTTTTCTTGGGCATACACCTGGGTGTGGAATTTCTGGGTCATATAATAACTGTCTAACTTTTCCAGGTACTGTCAAATTACATTCCAAAGAGGCTATACCATTTTACATTCTTACCAGTAATGTACAAGGATCATATTTTCTTTACATTCTTGCCAACACGTTACTGTCTTTTGGATTATAGCAATCCTGGTGCGTATAAAGTAGTACTTCACTGTGGCTTTGATTTACATTACCTTAGTGACTAATGATGTTGAACATCTTATGTGCTTACTGACCATCTGTATGTCTTCTTTGGAAAACATTACTTTTTAAAAACCATTTAGAATTGGGCTGCCATTTTTTGTTGAGTTTTAAGAGTTTTTTATGTATTCTAGACACAAATCCTATTTCATATATGATCTGTGAATATCCCCTTCCATTGTGTGGGTTGTCTCTTCACTTTCTTGATGGTCTCTTTAGAAGTTTTAAATTTTGGAAGTCTAATTTGGGGGGCGGGGGGGCATTTTTTCTTTGGCTTCTAACAGTGTCAAATCTAAGAAACTACTGCCTAATTCAAGGTTATGAAGATTTATGCCTTGTAAGAGGTTTATATTTCCAGATGTTTCATAATATCTGTTTTCATTTAATAATAGCTGTGATTCATTTTTGAGTTTATTTTTTAAAAATATAGTGTGAAATAGGGATCCAACTTCATTCCTTTATATATATGGATATCCAGTAGCCTCAGAACCACTTGTTGAAAAGACTGTTTTTGCTCACTGAATTTTCTTGGCACCCTTGTTGAAAATCAATTGATCACAAATATATGAGTTTCTTTCTGGACTCTTGATTCTATTTCATTGATCTGTATGTCTATCCTTATACTAGAATCACAATTTTGTTTTCTCTAGCTTTGTAGTCAGGTTTTAAGTGAGAAGTCCCCCAACTTGACTCCTTTTTCAAGACTGTTTTGGCTATTTCTGGGTCCACTGTATTTTCAATATCGATTTTAACAAGAACTGCATTTAATCTGTAGATAATTTGGGGGACCATTACCACCCTAATACTGAATCTTTCAATCCACAAACATAGGTATCTTTCTACTTATTTAGGTCTTATTTAATTTCTTTCAAAAATGTTTTGTAGTGAGCCAGTTTCTTCAACTGGAGAATGCACTGGCGACCCACTCCAGTACTCTTGCCTGGAAAATCCCGTGGATGGAGGAGCCTGGTGGGCTGCAGTCCATGGGGTCGCGAAGAGTCGAACGCGACTGAGCGACTTCACTTTCCCTTTTCACTTTCATGCATTGGAGAAGGAAATGGCAACCCACTCCAGTGTTCTTGCCTGGAGAATCCCAGGGACGGGGGAGCCTGGTGGGCTGCCATCTATGGGGTCGCACAGAGTTGGACACGACTGACGTGACTTAGCAGCTTAGCAGCAGTTTCTTCAACAAATAAATTTAATAAGGGAAAGAATAAAGGAAGAGTAACAGAAACGTAAGGGCATGGCTACTAAATGTAATGTGCTGACCTTGTTTGAAGACCTACTGATTTGGTCAAGTTGTGGGGAAAAAAAGAGGCAAAAAGTAAAATTCAGATACTGATTGGATTTGAATGATTATTTCTAAAGTGCTCTTAACAGTACTGTGAATGTTAAAAAATAGGCTTACTTCTTACAGATGCAAGCTGTATGAAATTATACAATATCTGGGATTTGTGTCAAAGTAATCTGGAGGGGAAGTAGAAATATACAGGAAACCTACATAGTTCATTACATTATTCTTTCTACATGTCAAATTTATGGCATGAAAAATTAAAAAAGTTTTACAAAATCTGTATTAGTAATCAGGTAAGGTATAGAACATTAAATTTCTCTGAGAGCTGGCTAAAGTAAAAGTCTAAGCGCTATTTTCTCAAAGTCCAGTATTAAAAGTGAAGATGCATTCAGAAAAAAAAACAAAATGCAAACCAAAAACCTATACCAAGACATAAATACCACATTTAAGAAATGCAAACTTCATGATAAGAATTTAGTAGGAATATTTAAAATAGACTACAAATACCCCTAAATGACAAAGTATTCTATTAATCAATTATTTGTGAATTTAGCTAAGTGTTCCTTCTTTTCTTTAAAGTGCTTTAAATTTTAGAGATGGGTTTTCATTTTGATAGCATATGAAGAGCTTTTTAAAGCCCAGATTTCAAGGAAATATAGCAGATTTATTGAAACAAATTCTAAAAGTTGGGCAAGGGAAACCAATTTTTTTCTTTAAGCTTCACACACCTGATTTTATCATCTGGCCAAAGTTGATAAAGTGAATCTGGTTAACAGTTTTCCTTATGCTATTATTGTAGTTTATAGGTTCTTTGTCATTCTATGATTAAAGCACCCTATTTACCTCTGAAGGACAGGGAGATCTTGCTGCACCTCCCTTTACCACCGTTGTTTGACAGTTATTGCTTAAAACTGTGTGAACGTCTCACCTTCTCTTTATTAGCTTTTTCTAGATGCAGGTTATTTGGGATATTTCTATGGAAGGATTTTAAAATAATACAATAAAACAAAAATCAAAGAAAACGATTTTACATAACTGGAAGAATACAAGTTAGGAAGCCCCTAAGCAGCACATTTCAGTACAGAGCCTTTATCACAGTGCCAGTGACGCTGAGCATTAACTAAACTTGCCAGGTGCAGTGAAGAAGAGTAAAAAAGGACAGCTGTAGGGGAAAAAAAGAGTAGGAGAGTAAAAGAAGAAAAACAGGGAAAGTAGGAAACATAAAATCATCAATACTTGTTTCAGATGCTACCCAAGTTGCTTTAAGAACTGCCCTGCTCTACGTTAGAGATCAGTAATTTACAAAGAAGTCAACTTGGCTTTTTTTTCTGAAGGAAAAGGGATATTCTTGTAGTAATCATACCTCATTGTCTCCTTCTTTAAAATGGGGATATAATAATTCACTCTTTTCCATCACAGATATATTATTATTAGACTAAAAAATACTTTAAACTATTGATATTATCCATATTCGAATGTCATGTTTAAAGCAGATAGTAGCATGTTATTAATATAAAACTCACCTGCACTTTAACTTCCTGGTGGCTGAGAAGAGGAACCAAATGAGGGACTATTCCAGAGTCTATTACCATCTGTATCTGTTCGTTGCCAGCATCAGTAAGGTAAGAGAGGGCCCAGACTGTATCTACCAATATCTAATGAATAAAAACAATTAAAATAATCCTTGAATATTTTCTCATTTCAAAAAATGTTAACCATATGGACTAACCTCTGATTGTTCTACCATCTTCTTTCTTGTTTGCTCTCACTTAAAATCACTGGAATGTTAGCCTTCTCTATTATACTAAGCACCGTCAACTATGAATGTCTGTATCAAGTATGTTCATGTTCCAGTCATAGTTAGGTATTTAGGTTAATTATGATCCCAATCACTGATAGCCACTCCTCAATCACAAAGATACAAATATACTATGTAGCACATAAAATATGAGAAAAAGACATTCTCTTTCCCAATGCTCAGATGGAGGGATAATAGGCCCAAGGACATTGTGATAAATGTATACAGTTGGAAAGAGTATATGTATCCAACATTATATGTATATGTATCCACCTTAAAAATATCTGGGGTAGGTGAATATACTCAAGGTGTTCTCACATCAGTACCACGCTGGCTGGTCTAAAGCCAACACTCCAGTATTAGGGTTATAGTACTTTCATCTTTTCCAACCAGTTTGCTTTACTTTGTAAAACCAGAGGCAATTTCCCAGAAGTCTCCCACAGCTACAGATAAAGACATTAAAAGTAACCACAGTCAGCCTATGAGATCTATAATCAAAAAACATGTTCTAGTTTAAAAAAACAAAACAATGAACCAACCAACCAAACTATAATTTACATCAGCTGCCAAAACTACTTTTTTAAAAAAGCTCATGTAATTAACTTATTATGATTATATTTCAAAGTACAAAAGGCCACTGTGTTTCATCTTTGTATGTTAAGTCCTAATTAGAAGTTATGGCAAAACAAAGTATGAAAAACAACTGTTAAGCTGCTAAATAATGCAATTATTGACAAAGATACAGTAATAAATAATTATGTTTGAAACTTTACTTTCAAAGCCTTTCTAGAATATGAACTCTATGAACCTTTACATTCTAAATCAATGGTATATTTATAACATCCAAGAAGCCCCCAGAAGAAAACAGCACTTTGTCATTTTTCCTTTCAGAAATTCAAGAAAGAACTATGGATATTTTTTAATGTAAAAAGAAGACATTGAATGAAAAAATTCACACACATAAGGAAGTATCAAAACAAGTGAGACAACTAAATTTCAACTCACAAAAGTAACTTCATATGCACTTTTTGTGTCAGCAAAGTTAAGTCTATGGATAAGTTTACTAATTACAACTCTCGTGTAATTTCAATATTTCACTTATGGTTTGTGGAAACAGTTTCGTTATTTTAGTTATTTTTACTTTGATGGCCTGATTTAAGAACTTGCTCCTAAGTGTTAACCAAAGAAGATTTTAATTTTAGTAAACATTATTATTTAGCAAACAATATTACTAATGCTAGTAAAAAAAGAACAATGCGAACTGGTTTAGGAAATTCAAGATAACATCAAGAGTAAGAAAAATGGAGTTACAATCTCAAATGGATTGGGTTAAACAAGTGGAAAGAACACAATACAGCTCTGAAAATAAGGTCAACCAAGATATCTGTTTTTTCCAGTAGACTTACAAACTTTGAGATTAATCTTTCTTGGAAATCTTTTAAAATAAAATATGAAAAATTTGACTATAAGAAGCCAAAACCAAAATTTGCTTACGTGTGTTTTCTGTTTGCTTTTAAAGAGCTTAGACTATTTGGAGCTATTAAAAATATCTTTAGAGCAAAGATCATGTTCCTCTATGAATGTCAAACACATGATATAATTCTAACTTAACGTAGTATAATTTGAAGTTTAAGTTGTTCCATATCTTTAGAGAGATCTTGGTAAAAAGGTATTACTACCTAAGAAACTGAAGAAATGAAGCAGTTTGTCACACACTGATCATACCAAACTGTGTTTTTAAAAACTACACGTTTCTGATGGTTGCTATGCATTTTGTTCATGTGATTTCCTTTTACCCATAACATTTCTAGCTCCTCTAACACAGGAAGGCTAGACTGACTTTATAAGCAGTTAGATCTGTTTCCTACTCATTCATTCTTCCTGAGTTGCTTTTTCCATTGCTGTGTTAGAAAGAATGAGTAGGATATATTTATTATGTTTAAAATCTAGTTTGCACTGATTTTTTTTCCCCTGTTGTTTGGATACTCAAGAATTATCTTTATACCAAGTGAGGCCATTAGCAAAGTCACTATAAATGAATTAACAGAGTAATAATGAAATTAAAGAGCAACTGACGTTTATGGTCTGGTGTAAGAATGGTACATGAATGCAAATGCACGCATAAAGGCACACACACTTTTTTTACCTTTCAAAAAATAATACCACTAGGCGTATGTGTTCTCTCACGGGCCAGCTGTCAGAATGAGCTTCCATAAAAAGATTATGAACAGTCAAAGCTATAATCTTAGTGAGAGCTTACTAACTGGCAACTTTAACAACTTCTAATGTCAGTTTTCGCAAAAAAAAATACATAATATATGCACACACATTACTGCCCAGACCAAAATAAAAGGCTTGATTTCACTTGAAATTTACATTTTGTGATATGGGTAAACACAGAGTAAATACAAAAATACCAAACTATGTATAACAGCTCTTGAACTAGGGTGAAGCCTTAAATATATATACACATAAAAATATATGATGGAAAGCATTTACTCACATTTACGTCTGTGTGGTGAATTAAAACACAAAGAGCTGGAAGAATCTAAAGAGGGAGAAATATATAGATTTTAAAATATACATAGATAAAAATATACACATAATAATATCTACTTTAGTTTTTTAAAAAAATACAAAAAACACTTGTTACCTCCTGAATGGTTTCCATTGGGGGTGGTGGGTCTTTGTGGCGACATAGGTTGACCATAACCCAAGTAACATTTCTTAAGAATGTTATAGGAATAGATGGACTTATGAAGGAAAGTAAAGGTTTCACAACTCCAAGACTTATGACATAATCTCTACACTGTGGCCCATCACCTGTAGGAAGGAAGATTTATTAATACAATAAGTAATTCAGAAAACATAAAGCACTGGGTTCAATATGCTGCTTATTGTACTTGAACCATATATTTTGATATATGCAGCAGTTTTAGACAATAATAACCTAGCTCACATTTTAGGTCTTTGAGCCAAGAGATGTAACATAAGGTACTAAGACTTCCTTTGCACATTATTCATGTATTCAGGTTTATATGCTGCTCACCTATAAAATGTTTTTATGGCATCTAAATGCCAGAAGCCTAAATAAGGTTTTCAAGTACTTTGTGAACAGAGAATTGTTGCTTTTTGTCTTCTCTCTCAATGGTACTCTAAAAAACCTTCATGTTATAAAAAGAAATATGGGAATACCATTACAGAGAAAAATATCTAGAATTTATACTGATGACCTGAACGTCAAAGCACAGAGAGTATATTAACTTTATATATTTAAACTATGTAAACTATGTCTACAGCATTTGAAGATAAAATATTTGCTCTTTTTGTATCCATTTATTATATAATGTCACTAGAATTAAAAACCAGAGATCAAGATGTGGTATTAAAAGTTATAAATCTAAAATTTGATATAAAGTAAGAGACTCTGGATATACAAACGATAGCATTCCTAACAGCAATATATTGTATGCCGAGAACAGTTCATAGGGAAACCTGCCCATTTGAAAACTCACAACTGTGGGGCACTAACCATACTTCACCTTCCATCTTGGCCCCCAAAAGGGTAATAAAGAAGAGCTTTATCAGAGCAAGGCTGATTACTTCCATGCAAAAAAAAAAATCTGTGGCAAAATAACTTTTAATATAATGGTACACAATACAGTTCAGACCCCAGATTTTTTCCATTCTCCAGCTTTGTGAATTTTTGAGTTTGCGTAAACTTAATGTTGTAGTTAAAAAACAAATTCCTGAAATACTGGAGCTGTCTTTAATTATTCTTCTTGCAATTATTTATCAGAGAAAACCAGAAAGGTATGGTAATCACGGTGGTCAACATTTAACAAGGCTGTCTATATGACAGTCATATAGACACCTGTATGATGATGACTTCATGATAATAGTGGACAACATTACTATATTTTACTGTACTAAAATCTATAAGAGATATAAAAATTTTCAACTTAAGATTCCTCTCAGAACTGCTATTGTAGAGAAAAAGTTTGGTTTAAGTTTTATCACCTCCTTTTTTCTTAATATTTCCTAGGACAGTTAAGAGAGTTGAGGAATAAAATGGACCTCACTGTAATGAAGGAGGATGAGGAAAATACCTAAATCATACACATATTTTGTAATTATTCAAATAACTAAGAGCTGACTATATACAAAGAGATATAATGGCATAAGCAACAAAATGTTCCTTCTGTTTACTATGTGTTTACACTTAAACAGCTGTAATTTCTGTAAAATAGTTCATAAACACTAGAACTGAAAACGGCAAGCTGCTTTTCCTTTTCAACTCCTAGTAGGCATTTGTACTACACAGTACATGATCACAACAACTGCTGGACTAGAATTATGAGTTTTAGACAAACCTATGATATTTCCCAGGGCCCACACTGCTTGCTCACAGACATTCTGATGAGGTGAATGGAGAAGCCTCAGGAAAAGTGGCACAGCATCTGAAGGAAGAAAACACATGCTATCATTTAAGTCTGAAGATATTATTATATATCAATTAGATTTTTAAAAAATTGAAAAAAAAAAAAAGTTGTCAATACTGTAAACTGAAAACTGAACTTCTTTGCTGAAATTCCAAAAGAAATGAGTCTATCAAAAAAATATACATATAGAAAATAAATTCTTATTAAATGATTTTCATTAGAATAACAGTAGTACAAAATTTCTGAGGAGCAGACAAAACTGTCACCATCAAAATGACAGCTTCAACATATAGACAAATATCAAATTAAGTGGATAAAACTTTATTCATAATTAAACCTGGATTTAAATTTAAAAAATTCCTTATAGAGTAAGTATTATCTTCAAATTTGAAGAAAAACTCTCCAATAATTAAAATAACTTTTGAATATAGAAATGTAAAATAGTATATCACATGGGTCTTTAACCTGGCCACATGAGACATTTTGAATCAGAAAATGCTTCTGTTACTTAACAACAAGGAAATACAGAGGGACATTTAACAGAAGAATACTGCACTGAATACATGATTCTTCCGTTTCTTTTCCTTCTGATATTGTTTTGAAAAATGCTACTTTTAAGTACATAGAGATCAGTCAGGTATACTTAGGTGTGTGTTAGTCATTCAGTTGTGTCTGACTCTGTGTGACCCTATGAACTGTAGCCTGCCAGGCTCCTCTGTTCATAGAATTCTCCAGGCAAGAATACTGGAGTGGGTTGCCATTTCCTTTTCCAAGGGATCTTCCCAACCCAGGGATCGAACCTGCGTCTCCTGCATTGGCAGGTGGATTCTTTACCACTGAGCCACCTGGGAAGCCCTTAGACAAGAATACTGCTTATATATTTCAAGGGGATTTTCAAAGTACCTTCTTAAACTTATGAATTTCTTTGTTTAGTGTGTGCTAAGTCACTTCATTCGTGTCCAGCTATCTGCAACCCTACTGACCATAGCCCATCAGGCTCCTCTGTCCATTGAGTTCTCCGGCCAAGAATATTGGAGTGGGTTGTCATTCCCTTCTCCAGGGGATCTTCCCAACCCAGGGATCAAACCTGTGTCTCTACTGTTTCCTGCATTGGTAGGTGGGTTCTTTACCACTAGCAACACCTGGGAAGCAGAATGAAATAATACTCATGGACATCTCAAGTTACAATAACATAACTCAGTGATTATTTCCTACCTACATTTGTTGGAACATAAACAACCAATCCTATAATAACAATGAAAAAAAAATTCAAGCCATTCTCTCAAAGGGCTACTTTATAAAATAGAACATGTCACTCACTGGGACAAGATGATCAAAGTAACATACTTAAGTTGGCTTATTTCAACTGCCTTATGTGTTACTGAATTCAAAGTAATTATTTTATAATTTAATAGCTCTATTCTTTCAGAAAAAGCACTAAGTGTTTTAAATAACATGTTTTTGGAAAATTGCAATTTTGTTTCTTAATAACCAACTTACTAGACTGAACTACTGCTTGAGTTTGTTCAGAGGTTCCAGATGCAATGTTTGTCAAAGCCCATGCCGCTTCAAACTGTAAAGAAGGACTACAAAAAAAAAAAAAAAAATTGTTTTAAACAGCAGGCATTTCTACATTGGCCCAAAATATCTACCAACCACTCCTCCCTTCCAGCATTTTAAAAGTATTAAATATTTTGATGTAAAAGATCTATATACCCAGTATTTTTTAACTTCCAATGACCATTTAAAATATCTCTTTGTTATAAAAAGCATATAACCCTCTCAAGGTGTCCTTATTTTTATTAAGAACTCTTTATTAAGATACCTGCACATTACTAACTAAACAGCTTTCTCAAGTAATTATCTGGATAAACTAGATCTTACTAATTTTCAAAGCTTAAAGGCTAACTAAATTCACTTGCAAGTTCCCGTTTGATCTTTATCTTCTCTTAGGGTAAACATATCTTATATTGTTTTTCACGTTGGCTTTTCAACTCCATCTTATAGCCCTTTTTTTTTTTTCGTTGAAGATCTAATTAACTACTAAGAAAATGTTGTCTTCTGCAAAGGACACACCGTAAATTATTTCTTAAAAGAATGTACTTACTTGTCATCTCTTTCAAGACAATGGACTAAAATAGGCAATATTCCAGATTTTATTAAGTCATCAATTGGTGGGTTTCGATCACTGGACAAAAGCTTCCTATAAGAGATATACATACTCCTTATGAAACTTAATGAAACATAATTAAATTCAAATTAATGTTTGATTACAATAACCTGAATATGTGCCACACTCTTCTCGAAAGTTACTTTTAAAATTTATATAATGCAATTTTCTCTATTATAAAAAGATTTATAAATTCACAGAAATTATTACTAATTAGGAAAGATGGTAGACATGAATCATTAGACATGGTTCTAACAACCATAAAGACATGAACACTTTACCACTTCTTTTAAGTTAGGACAAAAGTGTGTAGGATGCTGGTGCAAGTTTATAGCTGATACCAGTTTCCAATTCTTTATCCTACTCTACACACTAAATTAAAGACCATAAAAGCTCAACCATTCTCAACAACTAAAGGAAATGTTATTCCCATATATAAACCAAGTGATAGCTGCTAATTTACTATCTTATCAATGTAAACTCCTTGACTGAGCTTTGTAACATTCCACAAACTGACTCCACTTTATTTGTCTAACTAATTCTCTGTAATTCAAGGATCAGTTGTCTGTCCCAACATTTCAATCTAATTTGCAGGCCCTTTAAATCCTATTTCCCACACTCGGAACGCTCTCTTTTCTGTCTAGTCAAACTCTGTCTATATAACCTGTGTGTGTATGCTTAGTTGCTCAGTTGTGTCTGACTCTTTACAACCCCATGGACTGTAGGCCACCAGGCTCCTCTTGTCCATGGGGAGAGCTCCAGGCAAGAATACTGGAGTGGGTTGCCGTGCCCTCCTTCAGGGGATCTTTCCAGCCCAGGTCTCCTGCACTGCAGGCAGATTCTTGACCGTCTGAGCTGCTCTCTCTAAATTCCAAGAATATTTACATGGCATACAGCCATACTTACTGTTGAGCATCACTATTTTTTATATAGTTTTGCCTTCCCAATTAGCTTCTAAACTTCCTACAGAGCAGCAATTATTCCACATGCTTCCTCACAGTATTTTCCATAATATATGGCACAATTCTTTACACAAAATAGGATATAAGCCAGTCTTTAACCCAGTCTTTGTTAATCAAGGTTTCAAATTTGATAAAAGAAAACTTTTTTACTACTTCACTGAGGACATTCTTAAAGAGAAATGATGTTTTTTCTTTGATTGCAAAATGGTATTTTTGCAATATACAATGTATCATTAGTTTGGTGACACTGTTTTGGTTTGTGCTAAGGTGCCAGTAATTTACCTAGCCAATTTTGCAACATCAATGTGAATGCTAACACAATTTTTAAAATGGCAAATAAAGTCTTATTCTTTTTTAGAATTATTGTGAAAATAAAAGCCCCTAAAGTTATCTCAGGATCTCCTAGGGATCCACACACTGTATTTTCAGATACCCTGCCTTAGGACTTTCATTATCTTGCAGAACTCATGTTGAGAAGAGCTGCTCCAATATTTTAATTAACACTGACAATGGTGAGCATAATGTATTAATTTCTTAATCATTCTTCCTATTAACATTAATTTGCTGAGATATGAAGATTTCTGTGACTTTCTTCCTATATTAACAAAGACCTTTCTAATAAGTTCTTTAACCTGTAGAGACAACACTGTAATCTTATAATTTCCTTATCGGTTCTAGGCCATATACAGTGAATATACAAAAGTAGCAAAGTCTAATAAACATAAAAGGGACTCAAAAGCACTGGATAAGATATTATATGAAGATGTGAAGTCTTTTTCCACTTTAACATTTTATAACAAGTTAATTTCTTGCTTAAGTGTCTCTTTCCTACTGATAATTAGAACATAGGGTATTATTCTTACATATATAAAAAAACAAAGAAACCACTATATTGTACTATGATACAACCATGTCTTCCCCAAGCTATTTATTAATACATATGTCTCAGTAGTTAAGTTTCTCTGGCTTTTCCTTTGAAATATGAGTGCACAGGTTTTACAACAGAAATATGTAAAATGCTAAGTAGGAGTTTCTGTAGTCCTAAATCTTAACATCTTGCAGCCTGTACATGCTGTTTAGTTTAGTTCAGTTCAGTCGCTCAGTCGTGTCTGACTTTTTGAGACCCTATGAATTGCAGCACACCAGGCCTCCCTGTCCATCACCAACTCCTGGAGTTCACTCAAACTCATGTCCATTGAGTTGGTGATGCCATCCAGCCATCTCATCCTCTGCCGTCCCCTTCTCCTCCTGCTCCCAATCCCTCCTAGCATCAGGGTCTTTTCCAATGAGTCAACTCTTCACATGAGGTGGCCAAAGTATTGGAGTTTCAGCTTTCACATCGGTCCTTCCAAAGAAATCCCAGGGCTGATCTCCTTCAGAATGGACTGGTTGGATCTCCTTGCAGTCCAAGGGACTCTCAAGAGTCTTCTCCAACACCACAGTTCAAAAGCATCAATTCTTCAGCATTCAGCTTTCTTCCCAGTCCAACTTTCACCCCCATACATGACCACTGGAAAAACCATAGCCTCGACTAGAAAGACCTTTGTTGGCAAAGTAACGTCTCTGCTTTTCAATATGCTCTCTAGGTTGGTTATAACTTTCCAAGGAGTAAGCGTCTTTTAAAGCTTTAATTCAACTTATCGTTTGATCAATATGAAAATTGTGAGAAGAATCAGCTACCCGAGCAGGAGCTGAAGAATCTGACTTTTAATAAAATTAAACCTATTATTCATTAAAGAATGAAAAGTTTTACAATGTTTTTCTATTAGTCTATAGCAATAACATGTCAAATCAACCTTTCTCCAGTGTTTGCACATTTTAAATGTACATTAAAGTTTCTGGTTCTTAGTGAATTAGAAATTTGCTAATTTTAATATTCTAAATTAGAGAATAATCTTAGAGAATAATTTTTAAAATAAATTCATTAGGTCTATGACTATTTTTTATTGTTTGTCATCAAAGTTAATAAGAAACAGGACTACTATATAGTAAAAACCCAAACCTAAGTTACAAACATTAAATATGTCCTTAACTTACCTAGCAGCTTGAACTGCACTTAATTGAATTCCTTGGTTATCACTTGAAGCATTCTATAAAAAACCAAACAATTTTTGATGCAGATACACAATAATTAGTTGACAAGTACAAGAAATATGAATGAGGGTGGGGGAGGGGAAATCAACTTACTTGAACTATAGCTTCTAGAGAGGTATTTTGCTAGGAAAAAGTTAGAGAAAATTAAGTTAAAAATTCACCTTGTAATTCTGTATTTATGTAAAAATCACAGAATTTTTAAATTACCAAAATAACAATAACTTACCACTCTATAATCGCCATCTATGTCAGAGTCTTCACAGATATCTTCATGTGGTACATTCCTCCTCTTTAAGAGATGTTCATCTCTTTTATTCTTAAAAAAATACAACTTCAGTTAAATTTTTAAAAGCTAAGTAGTTTCACATAAAAATTAGACAATCCTGTGCCTACAAAAAAATACAAAGTGACTTTTAAAAGTAAAATGCAAATGCAGACAATTAAACCAAATTGTGAATTAAACAGGTAAGCAACACCTATTTGAGCCCCAAACTCCAAACACTACATTTTTAATGAACTGTGAACAATGTAAAAACAAACTAAAAAAAAAAAAAACAAAAAACTAATTTGATTAAAAAAGATAAGAGTAGAGTTTAAGCCAGGACCAAACAAACATACATATTTATTTAAAAGTACTGAACCATTTTATACATCATCTGGGAGCTTCTCTTTATCACCTAAAAGCAAAGTCAAAGCAAAAGTTGGGCAGTTCAAAAATCAGACAAAAATTAACAATGTCTTACAAAAATTAAGGGTCACTTGAATTTCACTAAAATGTTCAGGATGAATTTTAAAATATATTCTCAACTAACCTACTTTAATACTTGAAAAGTTGATGAAATTTTTAAATACCAAGCTCCTTTTATGGAGTAATTATTATAAATAGCAGAACTATTTATTATAACTATGACATACACTTTATATAAACCATTTAAAATTACAGAAGAAAAAACCATCAGATAATATGTTTACCTTTATTTTAGATACTCGACAAAATGCACCTTGCCAATAGTTGTCAAATTTAGTCAATATCTCCATTTTCAAAGAAAAAAGAAATGCTCATTTAAGCACTTGAGATTCATATACATTTGCTAATTTCTCTATATATGGCTGCTGTAATTATACTTGAAAGTACACAATATTAATCAGACTCACCTTTCTTAATTCAACTACAACTTCATTTCGTTGTCTTCTCATAGTCTGAAAGAAATTAAAGAAAATTGTTTTTAAAAAATCACCTCAAATTCCATCACCCAGAGAAAACTGCTATTAACATTTTGATGTACACCCCTAATCTTTTCTTCTAGTCATATATATACATAAAGTCATATTTTACTCCTAATAAAGATTATATGATGATTTCCTATCTTCACTTCATATTCACATTCTTAAATACTGAAAATCTCTTTGAAATTACTACTGGAACTATAATATTGGATATATCATAAAAGTTTAAAACTGTAACATAGGAATTATTAAAAACACAAAGAATAATCCATAATCTCACTCCTTGTAAGAATTCCCTATTTAAAAAGTAATATATGTACAAGGTTAGTAAATGGAATTGCTTTAAAAAAGGGGGGTGGGGGAGGGGGCGAAAACCTTGCTGACAATTCACAGCCTCTTTCTTTAAAGATAAACATAGCTAGGTTTACTATGATTCTGATACACTTATTCTGTTCTTTACCTTATTTTTATTTATTTTATTTAAAGATCTGGAAGACCTTTCATGATGGTATATGCAGATCTATTTTATTCTTCCTAAGGAGCACATAATTATTCTATCACATACTGTAACCATTCTGTTTTTTAACCTGTTTTTCTCACTTTAAAGTTACCTAACACATGGATACATGGATACATGTAAAACATTCAGACATTCAGAAACGATACCAGTTCATATTATGTACAGGACCACCTCATTCTTTCTAATAACTGCATATGCCAAGACATATTAAGTGGAGCGAGCAATTCATGAAGTAATACTTAGAATGTCTAATAAATACATCAAATGTATCTGAAACCGAAACTTTTAATCTTTAACAAACATATGTTCTACCCCATCTCACATGGTTCATATGAGGGTTAGATTATGAGTTCTTTTAGTATTTTTGTATTTTTATAAGCCTTATGTTACTGTTTTAAAAATTTGCAATATATCCAATATTCCAGGTCTATTAATAATTTCAAAGAGAATTTCAGCAAATGGCAACTCCATCCTTCCAGTTGCACAGATCAAATTATATATTAAAGCCAACCCTAATTCTTCCTTTTCTCTCATATTACACACTTGATTTGTTAGCAAATCATATTGCTTCAATCATCAAAACTTATCTGAAATACAACTACATATGATGATTTCTCTGCCACTCTCTGACCCAACTCACCATTCTCTCTCCACTAGATAACTGCAAAAGCCTCCTAACTTGCATCCCTCTCTCTGTTCTTGCTCTCCATCTTTCTTCCAGTCCATTATTATCACAGCAACCAAAGTAATCCTCATAGGGAGTCTTAATCTTTGTGTGCCATAGACTTGTCAGCCCAGTGCAATCAATGGCCACCTTCTCAGACTGTTGCTGTTACTCAGTTGCTAAGTCGTGTCTGACTCTTTATGACCCTATGAACTGTGCCAGGCTTTCTTGTCCTGTATCTCCTGGAGTTTGCTCAAATTCACATCCATTGAGTTGGTGAGGCAATCCAATGAACTCATTCTCTGTTGCCCCCTTCTCCTCCTGCTCTCAATATTTCCCAGCATCAGGGGCTTTTCTTTTGAGTTGGATCTTGGCATCAGGTGGCCAAAGTATAAAAGTTTCAGCATCAGTCCTTCCAATGGATATTCAGGACTGATTTATTTTAGGACTGACAGTCTGATCTCCTTGTAGTCCAAGAGACTTTCAAAAGTCTTTTTCAGCACAATTAAAAAGCATCAATTCTTCAGTGCTCAGCCTTCTTTATGGTCTAATAACGCTCACATCCGTACACAACTACTGGAAAAACCACAGCTTTGACTATACAGATCTTTGCTGGCAAAGTGATGTCTTTGGTTTTTAACACACTGTATAGGTTTATCATAGCTTTTCCTCCAAGAAGCAAGTGTCTTTTAATTTCATGGCTGCAGTCACCAGTAATTCTGGAGCCCAAGAAAATAAAATCAGTCACTATTTTCATTGCTTCTTCATCTACTTGCCATGAAGTGATGGGACCGGATGCCATGATCTTAGCTTTTTTCAAAAAGCTACTGTTGAGTTTTCTTTTTTTTTTTTTTAATATAAATTTATTTATTTAAATTGGAGGCTAATGTTGAGTTTTAAGCCAGCTACTTCACTCTCCTTTCACCCTTATCAAGAGGCTCTTTAGTTCCTCTTTGCTTCCTGCCATAAGGGTGGTGTCATCTGCATATCTGAGGTTATTGATATTTCTCCCAGCAATCTTGATTCCAGTTTGTGCTTCATCCAGCCCAGCATTTCACATGATGTACTCTGCATAGAAGTTAAATAAGCAGGGTGACAATATACAGCCTTGACATACTCCTTCCCCAATTATGAACCAGTCTGTTGTTCCATGTCCGGTTCTAACTGTTGCTTCTTGACCTGCACACAGGTTTCGCAGGAGGCAGGTCAGGTGGTCTGGTATTCCCATTTCACAGTTTGTTGTGATCCACACAGTCAAAGGCTTTTGTGGAGTCAATGAAACAGAAGTAGATGTTTTTCTGGAATTCTCTTGCCTTTTCTATGACCCAATAGACGTTGGCAATTTGATCTCTAGTTCCTCTGCCTTTTCTAAACCCAGCTTGTTCATCTGGAAGTGCTCGATTCATGTACTACTGAAGCCTAGCTTGAAGAATTTTGAGCATTATCTTGCTAACATATAAAGTGAGCGCAATCATACAGTATTGCCCTTCTTTGGGACTGGAATGAAAACTCACGTTTTCCAGTCCTGTGGCCACTGCTGAGTTCTCCAAATTTGCTGACATACTGAGTGCAGCATGTCATTAAATCATCTTTTAAGATGTTAAAATAGCTCAACTGGAATTCCATCACCTCCACTAGCTTTGTAGAAATGCTTCCTAAGGTTCACTTGACTTCACACTCCAGGATGTCTGGCTCCAGATGAGTGACAACACCATTGTGATTATATGCGTCACTAAGACCTTTTTTTGTATAGTTCTTCTGTGTATTCTTGCCATCTCTTCTTAATCTCTTCTCCCGTTCTCCTTTATTGCGCTCATCTTTGCATGAAAATGTTCCCTTGGTAACTCCAATTTTCTTGAAGAGATCTCTAGCCTTTCCTTTTCTATTGTTTTCCTCTATTTCTTTGCACTGTTCACTTAAGGCTTTCTTATCCCTCCCTGCTATTCTCTGGAACTCAGACAGTGGTTTTAAATATAGAAATGAAATATGGACTATTACCAAAAAAGCCAATTAAATGTATTGTTCCCAAAATATAGAAAACATGAAACAACAAACTGTAATACATATGCTTCATTGTCATATTAAATGGAACCTAGCAGTTCCATAATAATTACTATACTTTCAAAGTAATGATGACCATGAATGGTATTTCAGGATATCTTGCAACAAAACTGATTTTTATAGGCAGTAACAAAAATCACAGGTAACTTTAATAAATATGGAGGTTTATTGGCTACATTATTAACTGAAGGAAATACTCTTTCAGCTAGAAGTTAGTGAAAACAAGGATGCAATTATTTTTTTTCTAAGTTCCCAGGTTTTCTTGAATTCTACCCATAGTCTTCATGGGAAGACTCAGTAAAGAAACCCTTTCTAAAAAGTCAATCAGATCATTTTACTCCCCTCTTCAAAACCACCCAATGGTTTTCCACTTTGGAGTAAATGCCAAATCACTGCAATGGCTTCAGTATTCCCATCTCATCCCCTCCCTGGTTACCACCTCCTAGATCTCAATTCCTATGATTCTCTCCATCCATTCTGCTGTATCCTCACTAACTTTACTATTCCTCTAACACACTGGAAATTCTCTCTTCAAGGCATTTTCTAACACACCATATAGCAACTACTAAGAAAATGGACTCTAGAAATAAACTGATTTGGTTTAATTTTCAGCCATAATAATTGTTACCATGCCCCAGTTTCCTCATCTATACAATGGGGATTAAAAAAAAAAAAAAAAAAAAAAAACCACCCATGGGCTTCCATGGTAGCTCAGTGGTACAGAACCCACCTGCCAATGCAGGAGACGAGGGTTCAATCCCTGGGTCGGGAAGATTCCTGGGAGAAGGAAATGGCAATCTGCTCTAGTATTCTTGCCTATGGAATCTCATGGACAGAGGAGCCTGGCAGGCTACAGTGCATGGGGTTGCAAAAGAGTTGGACATGACTTAGTAACTGAAGAACAATAACAAAAATACCTGTATCATAGGATTACTGTAAGGATTAAACAAACACATACAAAGTACATAAAATTTCTGGCACATAGTGCACATGTTAAGGTATTTATTATTGCTATTGTTATATCCTCAGGCTGTAATGCTCTTCCCTCAATATCTGCAGTGTTCACTCATCTTCGAGTGTTTCAAATGTCACCTCCATGATGAGGTCTTCCTTTTCCTAACTATCCAGCAACTACACATCTGGGTACTGGGCTTCTCTAATTTTTCTCCATAGCCCTTACAACATTTTAATATACTATGTAAAACTTTATTTGCTTATTGTTCCCTTCCTCCATTAGAATATACACTAGTTCTATATATAAGGAATAACATGAGGAATAAATATTATTCCTTCTCAAAATGTACTGATCTTAAATGTGTGGAAATCTTTACCTCAATTTTTGACCAAATCAATTTATCCCATCTTTGTTTAAGTGATCATTTGAGCTTTGGTAAAGCTATGGAATTTAAAAATATGACAACTAAAAATACTAGTAAGTATTAGTATTGTATAGTACGCTGCAAATGAGTAAAAACAATTAGCCAAATATTATAATAAGACTTTCAATATTCACCATGGTTCAATCATTACAGCCTTCAGAGGTAAGAAGAAAAAATCTTTCTTTTTGCAAATAAGGAAACTGAGGCTTAGAAACGTCAAATTACTTGACCAAGGCTACATGGCTAGAAGTGTGACACCCAGGATTACAATTGAGAGCGTGTGTGCATGTTTAGTCGCTCAACTGTGTCTGACTCTTTCTGACCCATGGGCTTTAGCCCGCGAGGCTCCTCTGTCTATGTGATTCTCCAGGCAAGAATACTGGAGTGGGTAGTCATTTCTTTCTCCAGGGGATCTTCCTGACCCAGGGATAGAACCCACATTTCCTGCATTTCAAGCAGTAAGGGATCCTTTACTGTCTGAGCCACCAGGGAGGCCCAGAATTCAGAGTTTCATACATAGCCAATTAACCACTAAGTGATACTGTCTCCCACAAGTCAAATGGAGTTCAAGCCAGTTTTTAGAGCCAATGGTTCATTCTAAAGCAGAAGCACCACTATCAAGACAATGGGCTTTTCACTGTATCACAATACTAAAACAATAAACAACTCAAGTAAACAGTAACAAAAAACAATGTCCTATGTCTCACACACAGAAAATAAAACCTGCAAAATGTACTAAGGTTTGTCTAGTAAAAGGCAGACTTCTGAGGGACAGAGATGATTTCTAGTCTGGTTTCTCATCCCATTTAAAGAAGTGGGATTAACGTATAATCAACAGGCTGTAACTTCTTTTTAATAAAGCAAGCTATTAATAAACCCTAAACAACTGCTATATATACACAAAATTTCCCCATTTTAATCTATCTTATTTATTAAATTTAGAGTTTCTGATAATTTGAACCACTACAAAAGGATTTATCAAACTAATTTAGACTACAGTTATGACATAAGCTTTGGGCTATTACTAGCCATAGAAACATACAAAACAAGAGAAGTGACAATCGTTTTTATAATAAAGCAAAAAAGATTTTTTTATTTAAGAGAATGATTGAGGTAAAGAGACAACTGAATAAAATAGTAGAAAGACATCCCATGCACCAGCCTGGTAGCATTTACTGTTTTTTTTTTTTGTTTTTTTTTTAATTGCAAAAAACCAAATGTCTTAAAAGTATTAGATATTTAGATATTTTCAAATCACAATCCCATCTCAAATCAAGGATTTTTTTCCCCTGAGGTCTCATGAAAGGGATACATAAGGTTTCTTTTTCTAAATTTTAACTTATTCTAAAGAGCAGTTTTTTACACACTACATGCAAACACAATAGTTATGGAGTCACATGATTTACACTGATGCAGTAAGCTGTCAATCAGAATTCCAAAAGGCTGCCAAACTGGCCAAAGGCTTATTTATAGGCCAAAGACTATCTAAAGGACAAAGGCTGTAGAGGGCGCCTCCCTCCACCTCTCCTCCCCCAATAAAGAGTAGATAGAGTTCAGGCTGATCTGATCACCCAGAATTTCTGTATTTCTTTGCTTGTAATACAGCTTCAAAGTTTTAAATTCAGGCAAAAGGGGAAAAGAAATCGCCAAAAATTCAAACAAGTGAATCTTACAGAACACAGAACTTCCATTTAGAAGGAATGTGGTTCTTAAAATTAACAAATAATTACTGTATGTCCATTACTGAGCTAGGTTCTAGGGATTAAATACTTTCTCTGCTCTAATGGGGTGTAGGGTATAGTATTTTCTTTCTTAATTTATGGCTATTTAATTTCTAAGTCACCTTTATCAATGTACAGTTTTCTTTAAAAACTATTAATCTAAGATATGGTAATATAACAACATACAGTATGAAACTTAAATGTTTAAAGAAAATTCTAAAGTTAGTCATTCAAGAGATAAGGAATTTAATACTTTGACTTTATGTCATCTAGCCTGTCATTTTTACCCTAGAAGTATTGATAATTAGGTAATAGCACAAAAAAGAAAAAGAATAAAAAATCTTATTTTGTGAAGAGATGAAATATATTTTAAAACGGGATTGTAGTAGTCAGCACAACTCTGAAAATCTGCTAAAAATAATTAAATTGTACACCTAAAATGGATGAGGTTTATGCAAGGTAAGCTATATCCCAGCAGTTTTTAAAAAGTTAAACACACACATATCCTTCCCACAACATAGATTCTACTGTATTACCACTTTAAGCCTGCTAAAAAGCATACACTCAACCATCCAAATATTTATTAATCACCTATATGCCAAGCACTAGAAATACAAAGATGGACTGGACATAGCATATCCATGGCCTTAAGCTAGTACTCTTATGGCAGAGAAATATAATTTAATAAAATAAGGTCTAACATTTAGCAAACATTGGGTGCCAAACACCATTCCAAACAGGTTACTTGACTTTATTTATTTAAATATATGCAATGTGTTATAACATGCAAACTGATCTTAGCAGCAGGGAGACTATGTAATAAAGATGAAATATAAGCTGAATCTTTAAGATTGAACTGAAATCTGGTTAGAGACAGGCATTCCAGGTAGAAAATACAGCATATACAAAAACAGAGATGCATAAAAGATGTCATATGTAGGATCTGTTGAAGAACATGAGAAGCCAGGAACAGAAAGGTAGGCAAGAAGTCAAATTAGTCATGACATGAAAAGCTGACCTACACAACATTTCAGGGAAAAGTGAGTTACTAGTGTTTTCAACCTCAATAGCCATCACATCCTAAACATACTCGGTAAGGACAACAGCTCTTTAACCCAATAAATGCAGTAAATTGAATGTGAAAGATAAAATAACTATAAAAAATCTGTCTTCCGTTCTTTACCTATTTTTCCTCCTCTCACTTCCACCTGTTGATCTCTGCAGCAGCAGTCATTATGGTGCTTATTTATTTGCTAGCAAATAAATTTCAACTCCACATTTCAACTTTACAATAAAAGTTAAATGCTTAACACTAAATGCTTGCTCTAACTGTGGACTTACTTCTCAGTGATAAATAATAGGAGCAGTATGAGAGAAAAGTTCTAATTAGCACTACTAGTGATAGGTAAAAGTCTTCACAAGCAGAATCAAGTTCTTATCTCTGCCAAGCATAAAGATGAATGCAGATTCAGTACAAGAGAAGTTTAAGAGTAAATTCACAGTAGGAGGCCACATGAAACCTTGGCAAGCTTTTGGAGCAGTTTTAAGAAACAATTCTAACCTACAGATACTATACTTTAAAATGATACATATCTAAATTATAAGCATTGAAATTTATTAGTACATGAATGTAAATTTTTTTAAAAAATCACAAAAATGTAAGTAACCATTAACACTTGTTAACTCTAAGGAAAGACATTAGAGTTTCATTATTTACTCAATATTCGAACAATAAGGAAACAGATTAAATTCAAAAGTTATATTTGGAAAAGTCAGAAAATAAAGGTAAGAAGAATACGAAAAAGTTGAATTTCTGAAGTTTTCTATATTCGCCTATCTTGTACAAGCAAATCAAATTCACTTGATCGAACTGCCAAAGTACACTGGATCATCAAAAAAGCAAAAGAGTTTCAGAAAAACATACACTTCTGCTATAATGACTACGTCAAAGCCTTTGACTGTGTGGATCATAACAAACTGTGGAAAATTCTGAAAGAGATGGGAATAGCAGACCACTTGACTTGCCTCCTGAGAAATCTATATGCAGGTCAAGAAGCAACTGGACATGGAGCAACAGATTGGTTCCAAATCGGGAAAGGAGTACGTCAAGGCTGTATATTGCTACCCTGCTTATTTAATTTACATGCAGAGTATATCATGAGAAACGCTGGGCTGGATGAAGCACAAGCTGGAATCAAGATTGCTGGGAGAAATATCAATAACCTCAGATATGCAGATGATACCACCCTTATGGCAGAAAGCAAAGAACTAAAGAACCTCTTGATGAAAGTGAAAGAGGAGAGTAGAAAAGTTGGTTTAAAGCTCAACATTCAGAAAACTAAGATCATGGCATCTGGTCCCATCACTTCATGACAAACAGACAGGGAAACAATGGAAACAGTGTCAGACTTCATTTTGGGGGGCTCCAGAGTCACTGCAGGTGGTGACTGCAGCCATGAAATTAAAAGATGCTTGCTCCTTGGAAGAAAAGCTATGACCAACCTAGACAGCGTATTAAAAAGCAGAGACATTAGTCAACAAAGGTCTGTCTAGTCAAGGATATGGTTTTTCCAGTAGTCATGTATGGATTTGAGAGTTGGACTATAAAGAAAGCTGAGCACCAAAGAATTGATGCTTTTGAACTGTGGTATTGGAGAAGACTCTTTGAGAGGCCTAGTCCATCCTAAGGGAAATCAGTCCCGAATATTCATTGGAAGGACTGATATTAAAGCTGAAACTCCAATACTTTGGCCACTTGATGTGAAGAACTTACTCACTGGAAAGTGATGTAAGGATGCTGGGATGTAAGTGATGCTGGGAAAAATTGAAGGTGGGAGGAGAAGGGGACGACAGAGGATGAGATGGTTGGATGGCATCACTGACTCAATGGACATGAGTTT
>NW_011494707.1:1340204-1342348 GCF_000754665.1 Bison bison bison | reverse complement strand
GGACATGAGTTTGAGTAAGCTCCGGGAGTTGGTGATGGACAGGGAAGCCTGGCATGCTGCAGTCCATGGGGTCGCAGAAGAGTCAGACATGAATGAGTAACTGAACTGAACTGATCTTGTAGAAGAGGCTTCCCTGGTGGCTCAGACAGTAAAGAATCCGTCTGCAATGTGGGAGACTGGGGTTCAATCCATGGGTTGGGAAGATTCCCTGGAGGACAGCATGGCAACTCACTCCAATATTCCTGCCTGCAGAATCCCACAGACAGAGGAGCCTGGTGGGCTACAGTCCATGGGGTCACAAAGAGTTGGACACAACTGAGCAACTAAGCACAATATCTTGTACAAGAGGTGTATACACACACACAGAGCGGAAGAGAAAACATATGAATACATACATGTCTTCTCCCAAGATGAGTTACTATAATATGACTAAACTACTTTATTAGTATATGGCTACTAGTCCCATATTTGGTAGGGAAAGAAAAAAGGTTAAGAAATGACAAGTTTGGTGAGACACATAAAACCAACCCTCTCAAAAGATGGAAAATGCTGCAAGGTAAACTTTCAGAATCACACAGAAGGTGATTAAGGACAATGCAGAAAGAAACCTGTTATACCAAACAAATACATATTCAAATTTTACATGAGCAAAAGGGTAAGTACTCCCTTCCCTTTTATAATGAGACTGATCAAATCCTGGCAAGAATGATCATTTCTCTTCAAAGATTTTGAGTACTTTATAGAAAAAATACAATTTCAGGAAGTGACTGACAGGCTGAAGAAAACTTAACATACGGCAAAGACAGTGGAAAAAATTATGATGAACAAGAATCTAAACAAGATTCAACCAAGTTAAGGAAGTCAACAGAACCTAAGCTTAACACACTGCTGAGTTATATCTGTTCTCTCTGCTTATTTGTTGCATTCTCAGATGAGAAAACCAGTTCGTTTTTTCCACTTACAAAACAGCATCTGATTAAAATAAAATATGAGAGATATAAGAGATTAAGGAATATTTTCCTTGTATGTATAGCGTATGAATATAATCAAAGTCATGGTTTTGTTACAGAAAAATCTACACAAAAAGCATTATAGGATTTTACAACTGGAAAAAACAGAAATCAACTAACTGTCTCATTTTATACAACGACTTGTCCAAGAACAGTAAGGCTCAGATTATCCTGGTCTCAGGCCAATTTTCTTTATACTAGATCATACTACTTTTTCATTCTAGGTCTGCTTCTGTGGCATCTTTCTTCAAATAAGCTACTTTTCCTTTTTCCTATTTTCAAAATAGTAATTTTTCTTTGTGAACTAAAGTTCAAAGATTTTCACACTGCCAACAGAAAAACTTTACTGAAAGGCAAATCACTGAATTACTCCATTAAAACACCATTTGAGAAACATTAATTATGTTCACATACTAAACAGACGTGTACATCTACACAGAAAGCCAGTCATTCACTCAACAAATGTTTACTGATCACTATGTACCACAAACTGTTTTCAGAGTTAAGGACACAGCAGGGAACAAAAGGACACAAATCTCGTCTTCATGGAACCTAGTCTGGGGAAAGACAATTAATAAAAACTAAAATATATAGTATGTTAGATAGTGAAAAATATTATAGAGAAAAAATATAAAGTCATGAAGGGGGATATTTTTAAGTAAAGACCTTAAGATGAGTGAGTAAGCCATGTGGGTAATTTGGCAGAAAGTATTCAAGGCAGAGGAATTAGCAAATAAAAAATGACCAGACATGAGAGGAAAGAAAAGCAAAGAGTCCAGCTGGCTGATACGCAATGAATTAAGGAGCAGGAAATGGTGGCCACTGTAAAGATTTTGGCATTTACTTAGTGAGGCAGAAAGTCACTGATGGGTTTTGAGCAAAGGGAGACATAGTGACAGGAACAGAATCATTCCAGCTACTGTGTTGGGAATACACCATAGCTATAGAATTCCAGTAAAAGATGACAGTTTGGAGCAGAGCAGTGGAGATCATGAGATGTGGATTCTGAAGACTGAACCTACAAAATGTGCTAATTAATGGAATAGATAAGACTGGGAAGAGAGGAAACAATAAGAGCTGGAAGCTTTCTGGTCCAAGTAAGTCAAAGACAGAACTACCATTTACTGAGATGGG
>NW_011494707.1:1323572-1340104 GCF_000754665.1 Bison bison bison | reverse complement strand
TACTGAGATGGGGCAGACTGAATGATGAGCAGGTTTAGAGGGTAATATCACTTTTGAAAATGCTGAGCTGAATATGCTTATAATTAATCAAAATGAGACATCAAGCAGTCAATTGAGCAGAGGGTTCAAGGAAGAAGTTAGGACTAAAAACATCAACTTAAAAAGCTGGCTGTGTATAAACTGTATTTAAAACTAGGTGATCTGATAATTATCTATGGAATGAACACAACTTCAGGCACTCTAAGGGGTAGAAGACTAAGACTCAGTGAGACAGAAGACAGTAGGAATCTGTGCAAACCTGGAATCGAGTAAAAAAAATTACTTTTTCAAGGACATATACACAATTAACTATGTCAAATGCTGGTTTTAGGGAAAATAAGATGATGACTGAGAACCATCAGATTACTGTATATTTACTTTGTAATATGGCTCAACATCATAGAAACAATACCTGTACCCCATCTACTATGAATTCTGGTCTGTTCCTGTTACCATTTATTGCCATTTCTGGGAACTTAAAAAGGTAAAAAGCACTACCCAAGAATCAAAGCTTCTAATCCATGTCTCCTTTACTGTGCTACAGTACTGTAGGTGAATAAGTTACAGAACTTTTAAAGGTGAGCTCTGGTACCTACAAAACAGATTTCTTCAAATGAAAATAAACCTCACTCTCTAGCCCGTTCTTATTCTCTGAAGTCACTCTGCAGGCATTCTCATTTCTGAGTAGGTAACAGTATTTCAGGAAAAGACTAAATTTATGTAAATAATAGTTCCTCCTCTATCATTGTAGTCAATGAAGTAGACTATATTTTAACATATATTCTCAAATTAGTCACTTTATCTATAAGAATGAAGTTATTAAAAAAAGTCAAATATACAAAAAAAGAAAATTGTAAAACACTCATGTATCAATAAATGCCACTATTTTGCTCTATTTGCTTCATTTTTTAAAGAAATAAAAATTTCAGAGTGTTACAGATATTGCTAAAATCTCACTCCAGCCTCAACCCTCTACTCTACCCTTCCCTTTTGCCTTGCCAGAAACAACCATTTCCCTGAATTCTCATGGGTATTTTGACTGTGTATCAATAAATCTGTTAAAGCTTTATATATTTAACATTTTAATATGGATAATATCATGACATACATACATTTTAAAAATATATTTTTGATGTGGATCTTTTAAAAAATCTTTATTGAATGTTACAACACTGCTTCTGTTTTATGTTTTGGCTTCTTGGCCTTCAGGCATGTGGGATCTTAGCTCCCAGACCAGGGATCAAACCCACACCCACTGCACTGGAAGGCAAACTCTTAAGCACTGGACTGTCAGGAAGTCCCTATATATACTTTTTTGAAAAATAAACATTAGAGCAGTTTCAAGTCCACAGAAAAACAGAAAGTTCAGAGTTCTCATGTATTCCTAGCCCTTCTTCCACTATTAACATCCTGAACCAGGTTGACACCTTAGTTACAAATGATGAACCTAAGACATATCACTATCACCCAAAATTCATAGTTGACATTAGGGTACATTCTACAAGTTTTGGCAAATGTAAAATAACATGTATCCACTCAGGTGGCGCTAGGGCTGAGAACCTGCTTGCCTATGCAGGAAAAATAAGAGACCCGGGTTTGACCCCTGGGTCGGGAAGATCCCCTGGAGAAGAAAATGGCAACTCACTCCAGTATCCTTACCTGGAGAATCCCATGGACAGAGGAGCCTGGCGGGCTATGGTCCACAGGGTCACAGTCAGAAATGTCTAAGGTGACTGAGCACACATGCATCATCACAGTACCATACAGATTAGTTTCACTGTCCTACTCTGCCTATAATCTCTGGAAACACTCATCTTTTATTGTCTCTACAGTTTTGGCTTTTCCAGAATGTAACATAGTTGGAGTGATACAACAGGTGATCCTTTTAGACTGGCATCATTCATTTCATAGTATATATTTAAGCTTCCTCCATGTCTTTTCATAGCTTGGTAGAACATTTTTTCTTAATGCTGAGTAATATTCCACTGTCTGGATGTATCATAGTTACTTACCTTCATTTGCATAAATACCAGTGTGATTAATGAATTGTATGGCAAGAGTTATGTTCAGTTTTGTAAGACCCCCTGCCAAACTGTCTTTCAATGTGACTGTACCAATTTGTATTCCCACCAGAAATAAATGAGAGTTCCCCCGCTCAACATCCTAACATTTGTTGTCAAGTGTTTTTTCTTTTCTTCTTTTAAACTTACAATACACATGACATAAAATTTACTATCATACCCATTTTTAAATTAAAACTCCATATCTGGGTTGGGAAGATCCCCTGGAGAAGGGAAAGGCTACCCACTCCACTATTCTGGCCTGGAGAATTCCATGGACTGTGTAATCCAAGGAGTCGCAGAGTCAAACACGACTGAGCGACTTTCATTTTCTTTCCATACCTACTAAACAATTCCGTATTTCCTTTTTGGCCCAGCAACCATTAAGTTACTTTCTGTTTCTATGAATTTTGCTATTATTCAGTTCACTTCACTTCAGTCGCTTAGCTGTGTCAAGACTCTTTGCGACCCTGTGGACTGCAGCACACCAGGCCTCCCTGTCCATCACCAACTCCCGGAGTCTACCCAAACCCATGTCCATCAAGTCAGTGATGCCATCCAATCATCTCATCCTCTGTCGTCCCCGTCTCCTCCTGCCTTCAATCTTTCCCAGCACCAGGGTCTTTTCAAATCAGTCAGTTCTTCACATCATGTGGCCAAATTACTAGAGTTTCAGCTTCAACATCAATCCTTCCAATGAGTATTCAGGACTGATTTCCTTTAGGATGGACTGGTTGGATCTCCTTGCAGTTCAAGGGACTCTCAAGAGTCTTCTTCAACACCACAGTTGAAAAGCATCAATTCTTCAGCTTTCAGCTTTCTTTACACTCCAATTCTCACATCCATATATGACCACTGGAAAAATCATAACTTTGACTAGATGGACCTTTGTTGGCAAAGTAGTGTCTCTGCTTTTTAATATGCTCTCTGGGTTGGTCATAACTTTTCTTCCAAGGAGCAAGCATCTTTTAATTTCATGGCTGCAGTCACCATCTGCAGTGATTTTGGAGCCCCCCCAAAATAAAATCTGTAACTGTTTACACTGTTTCCCCATCTATTTGCCATGAAGTGATGGGACCAGATGCCATGATGTCAGTTTTCTGAATGCTGAGTTTTAAGCCACCTTTTCCACTCTCTTTCCCTTTCATCAAGAAGCTCTTTAGTTCTTCTTTGCTTTCTGCCATTAAGGATGGTGTCATCTGCATATCTGAGGTTATTGATATTTCTTCCGGCAATCTTGACTCCAGCTTGTGCTTCATCCAGCCCAGCGTTTCTCATTATGTACCCTCCATGTAAGTTACACAAGCAGGGTGAAAATATACAGCCTTGACGTACTCCTTTCCCGATTTGGAACCAGTCTGTTGTTTCATGTCTGGTTCTAGCTGTTGATTCCTGACTTGCATACAGATTTCTCAAGAGGCAGGCCAAGAGGTCTGGTATTCCCATCTCTTGAAGAATTTTCCAGTTTGTTGTGATCCACACAGTCAAAGGCTTTGGCATAGTCAATAAAGCACATGTTTTTCTGGAACTCTTGCTTTTTCGATGATCCAACGGATGTTGACAGTTTTATCTCTAGTTCCTCTGCCTTTTCTAAAACCAGCTTAAACATCTGGAAATTCATAGTTAACGTATTGTTGAAGCCTGGCTTGGAGAATTTTGAACGTTACTTTACTAGCGTGTGAGATGAGTGCAATTGTGCGGTAGTTTGAACATTCTTTGGCATTGCCTTTCTTTGGGATTGGAAGGAAAACCGACACTTTCCAGTCCTATGGCCCCTGCTGAATTTTCCAAATTTGCTGGTATATTGAGTACAGCACTTTCACAGCATCATCTTTTAGGATTTGAAATAGCTCAACTTGAATTCCATCACCCCCACTAGCTTTGTTCATAGTGATGCTTTCTAAGGCCCACTTGACTTTGCATTCCAGGATGTCTGGCTCTAAGTGAATGATCACACTATCATGATTATCTGGGCCATGAAGATCATTTTTGTACAGTTCTTCTGTGTATTCTTGCCACCTCTTCTTAATATCTTCTGCTTCTGTGAAGTCCATACCATTTCTGTCCTTTATTGAGCCCATCTTTGCATGAAATGTTCCCTTGGTACCTCTAATTTTCTTGAAGAGATCTCCAGTTTTTCCTTTTCTATAGTTTTCCTCTAATTCTTTGGACTGATCACCGAGGAAGGCTTTCTTATCTCTTATTGCTATTCTTTGGAACTCTGCATTCAGATGCTTATATCTTTCCTTTTCTCTTTTGCTTTTCACTTCTCTTCTTTTCACAGCTATTTGTAAGGCCTTCCCAGACAGCCATTTTGCTTTTTTTTGCATTTCTTTTTCTTGGGGATGGTCTTGATCTCTGTCTCCTCTACAATGTCAGGAACCTTGGTCCATAGGTCATCAGGCACTCCGTCTATCAGATCTAGTCCCTTAAATCTATTTGTCACTTCCACTGTGTAATCGTGACGGATTTGATTTAGGTCATACCTGAATGGTCTAGTGGTTTTCCCTACTTTCTTCAATTTAAGTCTGAATTTGGCAATAAGGAGTTCATGATCTGAGCCAGTCAGCTCCCGGTCTTGTTTTTGGTGACTGTATAGAGCTTCTCCACCTTTTACCTAATATAAGTGGAATTATATTAATTTTTGCTCTTTGTGACTGAACATAATGGCCTTAAGTTTTATCCGCATTGTAACATGTACCAGAATTTTCTTTCTTCTTAGGTCAGAATATTTCATTGTATGCATATACCACATTTTATTTGTCCATTTACCCACTGAACAACACATGGTTTGCTTCTATGTTTTGATTACTATAAATAATGCTGCTACAGATATTAAGTGTACAAATATATATATCAAGTGTACAGATATCTCTTTCAAGTCTTTTCCAATTCTTTTGGGTATATTCCTAACTCAGAGGTAGAACTGCTGGGTCATATGGTAACCCTATTTTTAATTTTTTGAGGAATCAGCATATCATTTTCCACAGTGGCTGAACCATTTTGCATTCTTACCAACAGTGTACTAGAGTACCAATTTCTCCACATCTTCATCAACACTTGTTATTTTGTTTTTTAAGCAGTCATTCTAAACATGAGGTGGTTTTCCCCCTGTGATTCTGATCTCCACTTCCTCAACAACTAGTAACGCTGAGAATCTTCTCATATGCTGTTGTTCAGTTGCTAAGTCGTGTCTGACTCTCTTTGTGACCCCATGGACTGTAGCCCACCAGGGTCCTCTTTCCATAGGATCTCCCATGCAAGAATACTGGAGTGGGTTGCCATTTTCTTCTCCAGGGGATCTTTGACCCAGGGATCAAACCTGCGTCTCCTGAATTGGCAGACGGATTCTTTCCTGCCATCTGTATCTATTTTCCTTGGAGAAATGTTTATTCAAATCCTTTGCCCATTTAAAAATGGTTTATTATTGAGCTGTAAGAATTCTTTATATATTCAAGATATTAATCACATATTAGACATGCAAATATTTTCTCCCATTCTGCCAGCTGCCTTTTCACTATGTTGGCCAGGTCCTTTTATGTACAGAAATCTTCAAGTTTTATGTAGTCCAATTTATCTATTTTCTCTTTTGTTACCTCTGCCTTTGGTGTCATATCCAAGAAATTATTGCTAAATCCATGTCATGAAGCCTTTGTCCTATGTTTTCTTCTAACAGTTTTATGGTTTTGTCTTTTATTTATGCCCTTGGTACATTCTGAGTTAATTTTTTTATATGGTATTAGGTGAATGTCCCACTTCATTCTTTTGCTTGTGGATATCAAATTTTCTCAGCACCATTTGTTGAAAAGCCGGTCTTTTGAATGTCCATTGAATGCTCTTGATACTCTCACCAAAAATCATGTGCCCATATATGCAAGGGTTATTTGAGGGCTCCCCATTCTATCCCACTGGTATATATGCCTGATTTTGTGCAAATCCTACAGTTTTTACTACTGTAGTTTTGTATAATACTA
Organism: Bison bison bison; assembly: GCF_000754665.1. Taxonomy (NCBI): domain Eukaryota; kingdom Metazoa; phylum Chordata; class Mammalia; order Artiodactyla; family Bovidae; genus Bison; species Bison bison. Next base: position 1,334,031 of record NW_011494707.1, on the reverse strand, counting down.
AGTTTTAAAACCAAGAAATATGACATCTCCAACTTTATCTCTTTTTTTCCCAAGATTATTTTTGGCTATTTAGGCCCATTAGATTCCATATAAATTTTAAGATGGATTTTTCTACAAATAACACAATTTAGATTTTGCTAGAGATTGCATTAAATCTGTAGATCACTTTGGGTAGTACTGACATTTAACAATAATAAGTCTTTTAATTCATGAATACAGTTATCTCTCTATTTGTGTCCTCTTTAATTTCTTTCAGCAACATTTTACAGTTTCCCATGTAAAAGTTTTTCTTCTCATTGGTTAGTTTTATTCCTAAGCAATTTATTCCTTTCAATGCTATTGTAAATGGGTATGCCTCTCAGTTTCCTTTTCAGGTTGTTCCTTCTTGGTGTTTTGTTAATTCTATACCCACAAGACTACGCTCCAGGGGTTCTCACCCAGGCTGATTTTGTCACCTGTGGAACATATGGCTATTTCTGGAGACAATTTTGATTTTTTACAACTTGCAGATGAGAGGGAACAGATAGATATGTTACTGGCATCAAATGGACAGAGGCAAGGGATACTGCTAAATATTCTACAACGGGAAGTTTCCCACAACAAAGAATTACCTGGCTGAAGATGCCAACTGTGCCAAGGCTGAAAAACTTTGCTATATTCCAACTACAAACCCAAATTAAGGCCAAATATACTTGAAAAATGTACACAAGAAAAAGAAAACATCACAAAAGATAATAGCAGCAAGGTTATAGAGGATTATTTTATTTTTCCTATTCCAACTTCTACAATTACCATGCCATTACCATTCCAAGAGAAAAAAATTAACTTGATTTGAAAAAAAATTTTTCATTTAGTCGCTAATTTTAACCTTCAGAGTTTAACTTCAGAGTCCATGGCTTTTTGTTTTTAAAGTTTCATTTGATTCCCAGAAATACTGTTTAAGTGCTACTTATATGCCAGGCTCTGTGATGAGAATTCAGAAGAGAGTGGTGTACAAAATAGACAAGGTACATACTCTCAGGGAGCTTACAGTCTGATGGGAGAAATGAACACTGAGTTAATACACTAACAAATTATGCTAAATATTCTTAAGGAAAACAACAGAAGGATTTAACTTTCAACAAGCTTGTTCAGGGATGGCCTCTTCAGGTAAATGATATTGAAGATTCAAAAGATGAGAAATAACCAAGCAGGTGAAGGGAGTGGGGAGGGCGTTCTGACAGAAAGGCATGTGTAAAAGGCCTGAAGAGAGGACTATTATTCTGTTAGAGAAATTAAAAGATGAATGAGAGAATAGTAAGGGGAGATAATAAATTGAGTGAGGTAGGAGGAGGAGACAAGCACCAGATGTAGCAAGGCCTTAAAGGTCTCAGTAAGGAGTTTGTAAGCTAAATGTGGTGGGATGCAACTGAAGTAGAGCAGTGTGACTGGATTTATTTATTTTTAAAGAATCATGCTGGTTTATTATGAATTAGAGAAGAGCAATAGCAGAAATAAGGCAACCACTGTGAATATGAGATAATAACAAGGTAATAATGATTTGCCCAAGATTTTAATAGTGAGGAGAAAGTTAACAGAAAAGTAAGAATGGAGTGACATTAACTAGTATCAAACTTAAAAAACATTATCTAAAAGAAACTTCTTTCCAGGGATGTTGTTGCAAAATCAGCAAAGAATGTTACTTATGTGACACCCACTTTCCCTGACCCCACACATGACAGGTGGGGAGGTGAAGGGGAAAAGCCAATTCATAATCAGGCCAGCAGTAAAAACAATCTGCCTCAGTTTGGACACAGCTTATTAGTGCAAGCAGATTCTGTGAGCAATTCAACACAAAAGTTACATAAAGACTATAAGAGTCGGAATCTAGGAAAAATACAATTTACCAGCTGAATTAGTGGCTGGCAGAGCAGCAGAGCAAAGATCCAGGAATTCCTACCAAGACATTCCTACCTGAAATAATCTTGGATAATGTGAACACTGGTTCCTTAATTTTCCTAATGCCTCACGCTTATTTGACATAGTCTGAATAGGGTGTTCCTTGCTTTTTTTCTTTTTATTTGGCTGTGCCTTGCGGCTTATGTAATCATAATTCCCCAACCAGGGACTGAACCCCGGGCCCTCAGCAGTGAAAGCATCAAGTCCTAACCATTAAATTGCCAAGGAATTCCCTGTTCCTTGCATTCTTAAAAGCTTAATCAAAGTAAGTATCCACTAAAGTGAGACTTTAATTTTACAGAATTTGTTGTTCAGTTGCTAGTCGGGTCTGACTCTTTGCCACCACATGAACTGCAGCATGCCGGGCCCCCCTGTCCCTCACCATCTCCTGGAGTTTGCCCAAGTTCATGTTCATGGAATCGGTGATGCCATACAGCTATTTCATCCTCTGTCACACTCTTCTCCTTCTGCCTTCAATCTTTTCCAGAATCAATTTTACATTAATTTCCCTCAATTTTACAGAAATTGAGGCTAAAAAAAAAATTATGAGAAAGCTTTCCTAATGGCATATAGCTAATTAGATGCAATCCTAGGTCTTCTCATTCTTGAAGTCAACCTTTTCCACAAATCTCAAGGGAAGAGTTACTGAATGGCAAACATTTAAGATGTTGTTTCTCTTCAAATCTGAGGTATATTATTTATTATAAATTTGACTTTAGGAAAGAAAAATAAGCTATCTACAACATTAGCTCACAGTGGCTAAATATCCCCACAGAGTCAGTTCAGAGCAGGGCTCTGAGAAATCGTGACCTGCTAGAATGCAAAAACCATGAAAAGAGGAATTTAGCCTGTGTTACTCATTGCTCAAGCCTCACTTACAACAGAACCTCAGACAAAGAAACTAAATAAATATTTGCTGAACAAATGAATTCAATTCAGGGAAGAGTAGATGAAGAAGTTAAGTGAAAAAGAGCTGCCAACAGTTTATCTGTGACCCTTAGGCAGTAGAAAGTTACCGTAATCCCTACTTATTTCTCTTAATTAAGCTACAACTTTATTGGGATATAAACCACATACGACACAATTTACTATTCAAAATGTAAAATTCAGTGGTTTTTAGTATATTCACAAAGTTGCACATCAATCACCACCATCTAATTCCAGATCATAATTTTCACCACAAAAAGCCCCATGGCTATTAGCAGCCATTTCCCATTTGCCTCTTAACCCAGGCCTTGGCAACTACTAATCTACTTGGTCTCTTTGGATTTCCCTATCCTCATTTCATATAATTGGAATTATAGAATATGTGATTTTTTCTAATTGGCTTCTTTCAGGTACCATAATGTTTTCAAGGTTCACCCATGTAGTAATCTGCAGCAGTAGTTAAATTCTTTTTATGGTAGAATAATATTCCACCGTATGCATATACCACATTTTGTTTATCAATTCTTGAGTTGATGGATATTTGGGTTGTTTCCATGTTTTGCCTATTTTAGATAATGCTACTACAAACATTCTTGGTCAAGTTTTCGTGCAGACACTTGTTTTCAATTCTCTTGGGTTTATACCTAGGAGTGGAACTGCTGGGTCACATGTTAACTGTTAACTTTTTGAGGAACTGCCAAACTGCATTCCAAAGTAGCTGAACCATTTTATATTCTCATTAGCCATGTATGAGGGTTCTACTTTCTCTACATCATCACCAACACTGGTTTATTTTTTTGCTTACAGCTATACTAGTAGGAAGTGGTATCTCATTATGGTTTTCAGCTTAATGATTAATGATCTTGATCATACACTGCATTTGTTTATTGGTCCTAAATAAGCTTTTTCATAATTTAAAGATAATACTGTTACTATTTTAAAGCTGGGGAACAAAAGGGAATTGAGAAAAATTATTCAAGACATTAAGAGAAAACAATGTGAACACTGATATAAGATGTTTAAGAAAATAGTTGATCAACAAATGAAGTCAAAATTATAGTGTATATTCTTTTTTGGTCCAGCTTATTTCATTCAGTATGATAGTTTTTAGAGTCACATTTTGCCTGTATCAATCATTTGTTTTTATTGCTGAGCTAACCCATTGTATGTATATACCACAGACTGTCCATTAACCTGCTAATGAATGTTTAGATGTTTCCAATTTGAGGCTACTACAAATAGTTTTTACAAACATCTATGTAAAAAAAAAAGATGAACTCAAATCTGTAGCTATACCTGTGAATGAACATCTCTATATAAAAGTCAAAGGCAAAATAAGAAACCATTCTACATCTATACTGTATGGTAGTGCTTTATACTTATCTTCAATAGGCTTTTTCTTCCTTTTTCCTTGAAACAGATAGGCCTCTGATTCAGGGAAACCTGTGGTTTAATTGGGGCTTCCCTGGTGGCTCAGCAGTAAAAGAATGTGTCTGCAATGTAGGAGATGCGGGTCTGCAGGTTTGATCCTGGAGTCAGGAAGATCCCTTGGAGAAGGAAATGGCAGTATTTTCTAGAGAAGGAAATACTCTAGTATTCTTGCCAAGAAATCCTATGGACAGAGGAGCCTGGCGGGCTACAGTCCATGGGGTTGCAAAGAGTCAGACACAACTTTAGCAAGGAAACCACCACACCAACACCTTTCCCAATCAATCCCCACCACCCCCCCACACACACCTGGTCTGTGGCACATGACTTTGTACTGGCCAATTACAAAGCCATATTCCTCTGCCCACAGTGACTAAATTCAGGTACAAGCATGCAATCAAATCTTGATCAGAGTCCTTCCCTAGACTTTCATTAGAGCTCTTACAAAGTGAGCTACAGCTCTGAACTTCCTGGTTTTTAAGAGCCAGATTCCCTCATTGTGCTTAAACTAATTCAAGTTGTGCTCTGAATATTAAAAAAACCAGCCTTTTCAGCCTAAAGCTATCAGACCTAACTTTTAATATCAACATTATGGAAAAAGTTTATGGTATTTAAAGTCACTATTCTAAAGAAAGCCAGAAAATATAGGGTTTAATAATTACTAGAGAACCTAGAGTAATTATCAAAAAATCTCAAAACTTTATTTTGCTTTTTACCCCTGTACCTGAAAAGCTCAAAGTGGCTAAAGAGGAACAGGAAAATAGGCAGGATGGGTGGCAAAAAGTGTAGGGTTATTTAATACAACCAGGTAAATAATTACTGTAACTAAATTTATGTAACATTTACTTTAAGGAAACACAAAGACATACTATAAAAACTAAAACAAGGTAGTTCCCTGGTGGTCCAGTGGTTAAGACTGCGCTTCCACTGCAGGGTGCTTGAGTTCATCCCCTGGTGGGGGAACTAAGATTCCGCATGTGGTGCAGCCATAAAAACACTAAACAAGTATTAAAAGTAGTTACCAGGCAACTAAAGTTTTCATTTAAAGAACTGGAAACTGAAGCAGAACATAATTTGCTTTCTAATATTAAAAATGTCTGTCACCAAATTATGAAACACCACATTATCTTAGGATTCTGACTTTTGTTAAAGTTTCAGGTTTGTCAAAACACACCATTATTGAAAATGTTAATTTACATTAATTGAATGTAAATTAATTGAGGGTAAAAGTGATAGTTAATCAAATTTTATCCTAATAATACATAAACAGTAAAAGAAAAGTTTAGCATTTTATAATCAAGCTAATCTTATAGTACCAGCAAATGACTATGGCCTTAAGCCATTTTTCATTATGTGTACCAAATGGTGTGAATTTGAGCTATTTTCTGGTTCAATTTAGTTTTGTGGGCCATCAGTTAACAAAATCTACATAAAGTATTTACAAAACTACTTACAACACAGGATTAGAGAAATGAAGTCAGAAATCAGTAATTTTGTGACAATTTGGTTAAGCATGCAGGAGAAAGTAGGCTTTCACTTGAGTGCTAATGAAGGGAAAAAGAAGGCTTCTCCAATTCATGTGATGTGATTTGAATTATGGTGCACAGTGGTACAAAAGGAACTGCAAACAAAATGTTACTCTGACAGGGAACACACAGTTGGGGGAGGAGGGTTATTTGGTTGTAATGTATGATGAAGCAAGTTGATACAAATAGAGCTACCATTCACTCTGCCTGCAAAGATACTAAGTTAACTTCTGTAACTATTGAACAGAGGAACTAGGGTTCAAATCAAGGTATGACTCCATAGTCCATGTTATTTAACTGTGATACTATAAAGCCTTTTAAGAGCCTTGTATCAATTAAAAGTGACTATCACCTATAACAGAACCTACAATACACAAAGACAATGATTCTCCAAGTGTGGTCAACAAGCCCCTGTGGGGACAGTGAGACCTTTTCAGAGGGTCCACAAGGGCAAAACTATTTTCTTAAATTACTACTAATAGTTGTTTTTATTCAGTTAACATTTGCACTGTACAGCACTGCAGTGGATAAAGCAATCACTGTATTTCAGTTAAAAAGAAAAGAGGCAGCTCACTTGAGAATGTCCTTGATAAATCAGTAAAAAAAATTGTTACTGTTATTAAAAAAAATTTTTTAAAGCCTTTTCTTTCTAAAATTTTGTGATAAAATGGGGAACACACACAAACCATCTCTACAGAATACGCCTGCAGCAGGATGACTGTCTCAGGAAAAAGTATTTGTGGGACTGTTTGAGTTGCTAATTGAACTAGCCACTTTTTCATGGAACATCATTTTTACTTGAAAGAACAACTGACAGACAAATTATGGCTATTCAGTATCTGGCAGATGTTTTCACAAAAATGAGCAAAGTGAGCTTATAGCTTCAAGAAAAACAACTTACAGTATTCGTTGCTAATGATAAAGTTTGAGCTTTAAAGTGAAGATAAGAACTTTGGAAAACTTCTATCTACCACTGTGAGCTTGACAGACTTCCAATATTTAAGATTTTTCTGATGAACTTATGTGGTGATGCTAACTGTGAATTTTTACTGTATAATCAAGTGTGTCAGCATGTGGAAGATCTACAAAACTCAGTGAACTAGTATTTTCCAAATGACCAACACACGATGTTACAAAATCAGTAATGTCCAAGGGTAAGACAGACCAGTGGATTTTAACGTAAGAGTAAGAAGTTTACTAAGTGATTTCAGATTCCATACTGCAACTAACTTTTTAAAGAAACTATGGAGCTTGGGCTTATATGGTATGATATGGTATATCAAAGTAATTTTTATAATTATCTAAAAAGATTATTAAGTGTTCTTCCCTTTTTCAACTGCCTATTGTGTGAAGCTGGCAATTCTTCATATACTTCAACCAAAAGAGTATATCAAAAAAATTGAGAATTCACCTATCTTTTCTAAAGCCAAATATTAAAGAGACTCAAGAAAAGTGTTAAACATGGCCATTCTTCTCACCAATTTTGGAGGGTTTTGAAAAATCAGTTCTCTTTGGCTGGAAATTTATGTTTATATAAAACTCCTCTATTATTGCTATTTTATGAATTAATATTTTTAAAAATTCTTACTTGTTTAACTTCTAAAATGGTAAAAGTTGATAGAAACCTGCAAATAAGGCTTTTTGAGGGTCCTTATTTTTAACTGCATAAATGGGTCTTGAGACCCAATGCTCTGAAAATTTCTGAACTAAGGCCATTACAACCACATATATTTTGTCCTTATTTAGTAGGTGCCAATATAAAGATTGTTTTCATTTGATCTGTAGAAGGGGGAGTCTTCTTCATACCTGTCTTACTAAGATGGAAAGGACAGTAAGTAAATGGATTGTGTTCTCTAGTTTAAAGTCTACAAATGAAACACAATTTCCAAAAATATCTCTGGTAAAAACAACAACAAAATATCCTTACTGAATGCCTATTATACCCCATGCACTATACTAGGTGCTTTCCATTTACCCTTTAATCAACTTTGAGATCTGTATTAAGGCTGAGAGAAGCTAAAGGGAGGTCCTAAACATAATACAAATAGTACAGATTTCACTTTGAAACATCTGCGTTAAAGTCATTCCCTTGAATGTTAAGCTATTATGTCATGTAACTCTAGAATGTTTTCTTTACATAATGAATAGTAATCCCTACTTCTATGATTGAGAGAAATGAGAATACAAGTAAAAGTATATATACAGCAGATGCTGAAGAAGTTAGTTCCCTTTAATCAAACTTCTCCTCTGTTCTAAAACTAAACCTGTGAGTATCACAATTATCACTCAAGGTTAGATTGGACAAGCTCTCATTTCATTATTATAGGCCTCAAGTAGATGAATGCTGTTTCAGCAACATTAAAAAATACCTTAAGGACCCACAACCACTATCAGATACAAGAGATCAATGGTTAAAAATTACCTACACATTTTTTTTCTAAAGTATTTTCATTCTTTTAAAGCTAAATTACTCCTACCAACTCTTCCCAATCTTGTTATATTCACATCTGACATACTAGGCTCTATGAAAAACAAAGATCTTGATATCTCTAAGAAAATTACCAATGAAGCAATTCTGAAATTGGTTGCCTTATAAACTAGGAAAGCTGGCAGAAAGCACAATTATTTAATTCCCAACTATATTTCTATCAGATATTTCCTATTGTCACATGCCTGGACTATTATATGAAAAATTAGACAGTGGTTATTTTAAGTATAGCAAATATGTTCCAAGATTTGTGATGAGAGAGGTCAGTCTCTAAAAGTTAACAAGACTTAATAGCTTAACAATGCCTTTCACTCTGTACAGTTTAACAAATCACCAAGGCCATTTCTAAACAACAAAACAGCTGATCAATTTATTAAACTCTTGCCAACCAAGTAATTTTTTCCTAAAGTTCAAGCTGACTTCATATTTCATGTTGCGTGGACGATTATAAGTTTCCAATTATGTAGTATTTTAATATTCTTTTATTTTTAGGGTAATCATTTTTCTCAAAGCAGTTTTTATAAAATCTAATTATTTACCTAACAAAACTTATGCTCTATTCAAACCTGGATAATCTCAGAACTTCTATAAAAATTATGCAGGTTTATTAGAAAGTCTACAAGAGAATTTCCCCTCTACCTCTCTACATTTAAAACTTAAGCTAGATGAACTTGGTCTGCTTTATTCTGACTCATTTTTTAATTTGAAATTTGGTCACTACCCATTTCCTGTGTTAAACTGTGCATACCCTCTCTATGGTTACTATCTCAAACTAATGATGATCCTTCATCACACTACATAAAAGAAGCCACACCTTGAATACCATCTGACAGTTCCTATAAGTTATTTTAAACGGGTAAGGACATACACCTTCTTTAATGCCGTTATCTTTCAAGAAGTTAGCATGACCATATTTTGGAGGAGCCAGAATGGTAGAATAAATGATAGGAATGAATATCAGATTGAAGGTCATATAATTAGTTTCAATTCTAACAGAAATTCTTACTTTAGAAGGGTCACTAATTCCCTGTTCCCAAACTATCTTTCAATGGGCAATTCATAGCTCTACATTAAAAATGTTCCCATAAATTTTAAGTTCAACGTAAGATACATGCACATGGAGGAAAAAACAAGGAGCCAACTGCAAATAAGGAAGCAAGACAATCAATTCCACTAAATCCTATTAAATCCCCTTCTTCCCCCTAAAAAGAAAAGCTGAAGGTGATAAAACACTCAGAGAATTGCCAGGCACCTTTCTAACATTAAACCTATTAATCTTCACAATAGGAAGTAGATGTCAAGTACCTCTAATTTTACAGATGAAAGAACTGTAAGATTAACTGACTCTCCCAAAGTCACACACAAAGTTAGATACTAAACTAAATTCCAGGATTTCGTACCCATAATTTGGAACCAAACAATGTTAGATCAAACCAAAAATGCTAGTTATCTCACTCTACTTGCTCTCCTCTATATCAGTGCTGTCCAATAAGGTAGCCACAGCTGCAGCTGAAATGGAGCTAGTCCAAACTGAGATATTCTGTTAAGTGTACAAGGCCAGATTTTGAAGACTTGTATGAAAAGAAGAACATGAAATATTTAATTAACCATATTTGAGGGGGAAGAAATGGGCATAATTAGTATTTTCAGGGACACAGGCATGTATATAATTAATAAATACACACACTAGGGCTTCTAGGGCTTCCCTGGTGGCTCAGACAGTAAAGAATCCGCCTGCAACGAAGGAGACCTGAGTTCCATCCCTGGGTTGGAAGATACCTTGGAGGAGGGCGTGGCAACCCACTCTAGTATTCTTGCCTGGAGAATCCCATGGACAGAGGAGCCTGGCGGGCTACAGTCTATAGGGTCACAAAGAGTTGGACACGACTGTGCGACTAAGCACATACACACATAGGCCTTCTAATATTCTCCAAGGATAATAAAAGATGTTTTTATTTCATTGCAGGCATATGTGACAGGATAAATTACAAGTGAGGAGAAAGGATGACTTTCTCAGAATCATATCCCATTTCTTTAGGTGGAAACATGAAAACACTCATATTCCTAATGCACACACAGTTATCAAAGTCACCAAAGGATGCCCATAAGGCAAAATGAACTTCTCAAAACATTTTACTTAATGTGTATTTAC
>NW_011494707.1:1321487-1323472 GCF_000754665.1 Bison bison bison | reverse complement strand
GTGTATTTACAGCTATTTTTAAAAAATCACATAGCAAATATGGTTCTAATATAGAATCAGCCCTTAATCTTATTTTGACTAAAATAATAAGAGATACACAGTGAGGGGAGAACATGAATTTAAAAAATAAGGATCACCTAAAAACAGCTTGGCAATTTCACAGAAAGTGACACATAAAGTTACCATACATGTAAAACCAAAGAGAAATGAAAATGCAGGTCTACACAAAAAATGTGTAGATGAATATTCAGAGCAGCATTATGCATAATCATTAAAAAGTGGAAACAATGCAAATATCCATCAAATGATGAATGAACGAACAAAAAGCAGTATATGCACACACTGGAATAGTCAGCTATAAAAAGGAATAAAGCACTAATACATTATTTTTACAATACGTATAAACCTTGAAAACATTATGCTACCTGAAAGAAGCCAGTCATAAAAGATCACATACTGTATAATTCCATTTATATGAAATATTTAGAATAGGTAAATCTAAAAAGACAGAATGACTGTTAGTGAGTCTGGGTTTCTTTTGGAGGGTGATGAAAACGTTCTAAGACTGACTGTGCTGATGGCTGTACAACTAAGTGAAAATACCAAAAATTTGGGTGAACTGTATAGTATGTGAATTACATCGCAATGAAGTTGTTTAAAAAATAAAAAGCAGCCAGAAAAGTAGAAGGGAAAGAAATTTGAAGGACTGTCAAGCATTTAATTGATATTTCTCTAGATTTTCTAATTTTGCCATATTTAAGCTTTTAGGTTTTGTAATTTGTGATTTTCCCCCCTCATTTTAAATATTCATAAAAGTCAAAATTTTTTTCATCACATCATTACACTACTAAACAATGAAAATCATAAATTCTACATTTAAATGGCACGTTCAATAGCATGTGAATCATCTCAATAAAGTTAAAATTCTTTCATTTAAAAAAAAAAAGGTATTATAAAAATTATGCCTGATGTTAACCTTAAAAGAATGACAGAATTAACCAGATAGTATTTAAGTCCCTCAAACTAGGAAACTCACTGAGACAGCATTAACTGCCTTGGAGAGTAAATGGCTTTGTGGAAAGCCCCCCAAATAGTCACTATCTCAATCAGGCAAAAGCTCAAAGTTCAGGAACAGATAATGGGAATTTGAAGATTTCAGTTTAAAAAAGTACAAAAAAATAAAAAATACTACTAGACCACCTTCTTTTAAAAGCTAAACTCTTGATTCAGATGCAGAATGGAAATATTTAAAAATTTAAAAAAAAAAAAGGCAAACAAAAGAACCCCTATTCACCTAGACTCGTAAAACTGAAGGGAAAAAGTCTATCAAAAATGTTTATAGGTGTTATATCTGTTAATATATCTGTTAATAGGTGTTTTAACTCACACACCTTATGTACCTTAAGAACCTCAAAAGCAGCTGTTATCTAAGATAATGAAGGGTTTTTTTCACCCTTTTAGAATAATAAAATGTGATGGTGCCATTCCGCAGCCCACCCCATCCCCCATTACCACCACCACCGGCAGGTGGAGGGAAAGGATACTGTAGACTAGAGGAAGACAGCTTTGAATAACCCTTTGGACTTTATAGATAAGAATGCAGCTGGTGGTCTCTCAAGAAGGGGTAAAAAGATTTGTGAACAAGCTGACATAAGGGTTATCCTTTGCCAGGAAGAGCGCACACCGTGAGCCACATCTTGCTCATCCACATCAGCTATATCCACAGTAAAACACAGGCCGCTGGAAGGCACTGTTAGCATCACCAGGAAGGCCTCTCACGCCGGGGGTGTTTTTTTTCAACGGAGAAGTTGACTCCTGTAGTTGGATATTGGGGGGAGGCAGGGGTAAAGCGGGAGTCGGAAAGACCAGAGAAAGTGCCTTTAAGTGGAGACGACTCGGGCCTCGCTGAGGAACTTCCGAGCCCCACTCGGTCGCCACACGCTAGTCCCTCCTCCCTCCCCACCCTCGGCCCCAGACGTCGATGC
>NW_011494707.1:1299037-1320628 GCF_000754665.1 Bison bison bison | reverse complement strand
TGGAAAGGGGAAGCGGGAGACTCTGGGAGGAAGGGGCCGCGGGATGGGCCCGGAGGGGAGGGGCTGTGGCGAGGAAGAGCAGGGAGGGACCACGTGCCCCCGGAGCAGGGGGGGAGGAAGCGAAAGAGAAGTAGGAGGCTTAAAGGAAGGCGGGATGGGGAAGGGGGAAGGAGACGCCCGGGAACGAGTTGGTTTGTTCTGGTTGTAGGGCCCGCCCCAGAGGTCTGGAGTCTCCGGGCCGAAGCTTAGTCAAAGTACGTTCTTTTCTTCTTCGGTGCGTCTTCTCTCCTAGGGTATTCTTTACGCGCTCCTGGTGCTTTACAGGAGATCTGCGCCTCGGTTCCATCCCGGATCGGGACAGCCCCCTATTCTCAATCGAGCTCCCTACCCTGGCAGGGGTCTCTGCTGTCTGGGGGCCCGGCCTTGGGGGCTGGACTGGAAAGAGTGACTTGCGTTCCGGAGTCGCAGCGGAAAGCGGGAGGGTCAGTGGCTGGAAAAGGAAAAGGACGCTTTAGAGGAATCTGATTCATCCCCTCTGACCAAGTCCCGCAACAGGTGGGAACTAGGGAAGCGCTGATTTATCCTGTGGTTATTCTTGTGTTGTTGGTTAGTTGCTAGGACTTATCGGACTCTTAGGGGCTTCCCTGGTGGCTCAGTGGTAACCGTATAGGACTCTTGGCGACCCCATGGACTGTAGTCCGCCAGGCTCCTCTGTCCATGGGATTTCCCAGGCAAGAATACTGTCGTGGGTTGCCTTTTCCGTCTCCAGGTGCTCTTCCCAGTCCAGGGATCGAACCGGTGGCTCCTGCTTGGCAGGCGGATTATTTACCACTGAGCCACCAGGGAAGTCCCTCATCCTCCAAGATACTTCGTCTTGTAAAGTTAAAGGAAATTCTCGGCCACACAGTACTAACTTCTGAAAGGCGGGAACCGTGGCACCTGACATAGGAAATGTAATATTGTGACTCTGTTGAGAAGGGAAAAGAGTTCCAAACATACACATCTCTAACAAAAATGTTATTACCAGAGATAAAAATAACACAATCTACGAAAGAATGTACTAAAAGTACTTAAGAAAACGGGAGACGGAAATGGTTTGAAAATATATTTTAAAACGTTTAAAATGAGAATAATGCCTTTAAAGTCCTCAATACTTAATATGCTTTCAGCTACCTAGGCAAACAGAAGCTGTGCTTGGAAACAATTCACACTGTACTTTAACATGAATGTAAATTCAGTGCCGATTTTAAGTTTAAAATGATGTTCATTATAAATTTTATTCCCCATAGGACCATTTAATTGAAGTAACATTGCACACGGTAGCACTGATGTCTTCAAACTGAGTTTAGAATAAGAAAATTCAGTTCAGAATATCCTACTCCTAAAACAAGGGTGTGATCACAGTATCCACTGAGAGAGAGGCAATACAAACAGGAAATAACCACACTTGTAATTTTGGTCTTCCGTATTTGTTTAATGTCTGTCTAAGGTGCCTCTCCCTCTCTAGACAATAAGCTCTCTGAAGTCAAGGGCCGTATTTGTTTTTTCTCTATATTCCCAGCACCTCGTGCTTGGCACCCTTAGTATGCACTCAGTGACAAGTCAGGACCTACAGCTAAACTGTTGTGAGTGTATGTTTCATTAAGTTAAGAAACAAGCTAACACTTCTTGATTAAAAATGTTGATTGAGTTGTTACAGTTTCTAATCTACACTGGGTTCCTTCTAAGAATTCTTAATTTTGTATCATGCTCATTCTAGGGTTAAAGTTAAGGGAGTAGATTCAGACATAGGCTTCAGGGCAAACCCCCTACGTGTTTAGGAGTTGGGACATACTTTTCTAAAATGAACAATTATCCTTAATTATAAGGATAGGTAGTCTTTCTGTTGGCCTAAATTATTCATTTGAAATTATCCCTACCCATTGCCTCTCACTTTACATGTAGTTCTTTCCAGATGTGTGCGTGTGTTCTAAGACACTTCAGTAATGTCTGACTCATTGCGACCCTATGGACTGTAGCGTGTCAGGCTCCTCTATGGGATCCTCCAGGCAAGAAGACTGGAGTGGGTTGCCTGTGTCTTCCCAACCCAGGGATCAAACCCTTGTCTCTATGTCTCCTGCAATGGCAAGTGAGTTCTTTACCATTAGCGCCACCTGGGAAGCCCTCCTCTTTACAGATAGAAGACATATAATTTATAAAAGGGGTACACTGTTTTCCCTGGAGTTAGTAATAGATCTAAATGCAGATTGGCAATCTAATTGGCAAGATATGGTAGCTCTAAGCATAGTTAGGAGGTTTCAGAAATTTAACTTGCAGAACTAAGGAAATAGTAAAATGCAGCCATTAATATCATTTCAACATAGATTAATTAACAAGTGTTTTTGTGTATATGAAATATAATTATAACCAAATATTATAAGACTTCTACACAAGGCCTATTTTTTTTTTAAATTATGAAAGTGTGATAACACATTTACAGGAAACTTGGAAAATACAGAACAAAGTTACACATAGTTCTACTACATATTACAATGTTTTAATGAAGATAAATTAGGATTTTTAGTTGGAGTTTCAGTATCAAATTCTCAAAAATTAACAAATAGAAAAGTAGAAAGATATACTAGACTTGAAAAGCACTATGAACCAATTCCACATAATTAAGATTTATACAATTTTCACACAACAGCAGGATACAAATTCTATTCAAGTTCCCATAGACTATAAACCAAGAGACACTGGAACATATCCAGGGACATAAAGTGCAAAAATTTCATGGTCTAAAGGTATTGAAATCATACAGTCTATTCTCTTATCACTGTAGAATTATGTTAGAAATCAATATCAAAAGATATTTGAAAATAAACCACATTTACCAAGAGAGATCTTTGACTTAGCCATTGAAGGCCCATAAGACCTATTTTTAAATAGGATAGTCAATATCAGGTACTTAATATCCCGACATTATTACTTTGGTATAAGAAAAGTCTAAAATATTGTGGAGATATTAACTTTCAATGTGTTGTGAAATTCTCTTCTTAGAGTCACTTTCTGAATAAAGAAATTTATTTATTTTCTTTACTATTTCTCTGTTCTGCAGCAGAGATTTGTGAAGAGGATTTGTGAAGCTTTATATGGTGTTTTAGTTGATCAAATGTAATTTCAAAAATAATTATAATTGATCATAGTTTCATTTAAGCAGTTTGGAGTATTCTCATGATACATACATTAAATTGAAGAATGTAGAATCCCTCTTTAATCTAGAGTATGGATCTTATAGTTTGTGTTACCATTTGGGGAATTATGTGCAATTTCTTGAGCAAAACTCTAGGCAGTATTTGCTGAAAGAAGAAGCAGCTTTATATGTTGCTAAATATTTTTTTTTTTAATATGTTGCTAAATCTTAATTAAAATGTAATTTATATTTTTTTATAGTTGAAGTGGTTCTTTTTTTTTTTTTTGAGGGAGAGAAAAAAGCAGTGAACCTTTGTTAACACAATTCTATTTTCTTAGGAAAACAGAACTGATCAGGTATTAGGGGACTTTATTTATTCCTCTTTATTGCCAGGATTTTTCAGACTTGAGTTTTTCAGACTTGACTTCTTATTTTGACTCAGGGCTCTGAATGGTAAGAGATTAAAAGGCTAGCTGTTGATAATAATCTGATTGAGAGAGATGAGCCATGAGCTTTTCTTAAGTTAGATTTTTGTTTGTTTTAAAGCTTAGTTTTTACTAATTATTAATAATTGGAGAAATGCTCATAATTCATGTGTACAAATTATTGATTATTGGTAAATATCTATTTGTATTGCCATGAGGCAAACATCCATAGACTTTCTAAAATTTTTTCACTTGCTTTTTATTTTGATCTAAATATTGGGAAAATGAAAGGATACGTACTCTTCATTTTTAACTTTTAAAAAGTAAATAAAACAGAAGGAGCCACTTGAATCAAACAGTCAAGGATACTGATTATATGACTCAGAGCAGTGCTTCTCAAACAGAGTTCCCCAGATCTAGATGTTAGTAAGTGTTCCTTAAACACACATACACACTTTTGCTGGCCTAACAATTTTAGGAACTTAGTAGGCTGGGGGAAGTAGGAACTTCAAGACATTAGTGTTAAGCAGAACATTATTTGGAAACTTGAAATAAGTGAACCTAGAAGGGTCACTATCCCTCTTCATTTATTTTGTGTTAAATTTTGTGTTAATAACACCAGTTTGTAAGTATATAACACCTAGAAGGGTCACTATCCCTCTTCAGTTATTTTGTGTTAAATTTTGTGTTAATAACACCAGTTCGTAAGTATGATTTATAAATGATTGGTATTTCAAAAGTTTGCTTGAAGATTAGTTCTTTGAAATATGTGCATAAGAGCATGGTCATGACTAGGGAGTAGGTGTTCAAGTTAGTCCACAAGAGCTTATTTAATTTATAAAGTACTTATATGAATGACATGGAACCTAGTGACAATATGTGGCAATAGTTCTATAAGGAAAATATTTGGATTTATAACTTCGGTTGGGAGGAGCACATTCCTTGTCTTTACCTCTATGCACCAGAAGCTGTGTTAGGTGAGAAAGTTACAGTGTTGTTTACATGTGCAATTACATGTATCAGAGATTCTGCAAATCCATATCTTACCCAATGTTAGGGGAGCCTCAACTCGCTCTCACTAGTCAGGCTTCTATGGCTTTCATTAGCCCCAACTAGTGGAAAGGAATGTTCGGATTCTAGGGGCTGAGAAATAAGGAACCGGCCCAACCTTTTGCCCCAACTCCTATCTTTTTTTTTGGCGGGGGGTGCTTTTATTTTTTATTTTTTAAATAATTATAGGTTCACACGTACTGCCAAAAAAAGTACAAGGAGGCTGTATATATTCTTTACTCAGCTCCATCTCCTCCCCATGGTAGCATCTTGAGTAATGATAGTACACTAGCCAAACAAGAAAATTAATATTGATATAATTCATAGAGCTTATTCAGAGGGGAGGGGAATCATTAGAATGTAAGAGCTATAGAAAGGATCAGGGGTACCTATATACTGGAGCCTCTTATAATCCTGTGCTTGAAGAGAATTTTATGATATAAAAATTGCTACCAGGAATTCCCTGATGATTGGTGGCTAGCACTCTGAGCTTTCACTGCCAAGGGCCTGGGTTGGAAAATATTAATAAGATCCCACAAGCTTTACATTAAGACCAAAAATAAAAAATTAATAATTGCTACCAAATATTTAATACCTATCATATTCTAGGTCTAG
The DNA here is from genome assembly GCF_000754665.1 of Bison bison bison. Taxonomy (NCBI): domain Eukaryota; kingdom Metazoa; phylum Chordata; class Mammalia; order Artiodactyla; family Bovidae; genus Bison; species Bison bison. Next base: position 1,315,366 of record NW_011494707.1, on the reverse strand, counting down.
GTGTTCTATCTATGTGATGTATCTTATTATTATCATTGTTATTTGCATTTTTACTATTATAAGCATAACAATTTTTGAGCAATTACGGGGCAGGCAGTCTTCTAAGCAATTGATAATATTGACTCATTGAATCCTCACAACAACCCTATGAAGAAAGTATCTCATTACTCACTTTATAGATGAGAAATCTGAAGCACAGGTTTAGTAATTTGCCCAAGATCACACATTAAATAGAAGAGCTAGCATTTGAACTGAGCCAGACACTGGAGCCAACACTGCTGAGTGCCATGTAGATACATAGACTTCAGTGTTCATAGTAACCTTTCAAGGTAGACATTGTTTCTGTTTTCTATATATGGAACCTGAGGTTCAGAAAGGCTAAGCAATTTGCTCAAGATCCTATACAACTAACAATTATTGGAACCCAGTTTGATTCCAGGTCTGACTAGTTGCAAACCCTTACTATTTCTAGTTTGCCATTGGTATCTTGGGCTTCACTGGTGGCTCAGATGGCAGAGTCTGCCTGCAATGCGGGAGACCTGGGTTCTATCCCTATTTGGGAAGATCCTCTAAAGGAGGGGATGGCAACTCACTCCAGTGTTCTTGCCTGGAGAATCCCCATGGACAGAGGAGCCTGGTGGGCTATAGTCCACAGGGAAAGAGTTGGACTCAGCTGAGTGACTAAGCACAGCACAGCATTCTGACTGGTATAAGGTGAAAGCTCATTGTAGTTTGGGCTTCCCTGGTGGCTCAGACAGTGAAGAGTCTACTTGAATTGGGAGACCCAGGTTCAATCCCTGGGTCGGGAATATCCTCTGGAGAAGGAAATGGCAACCCATTCCAGTATTCTATCCAAATCCCATGGATGGAGGAGCCTGGCAGGCAGGCTACAGTCCATGGGGTCGCAGAGTGCTTTCACTGCCAAGGGCCTGGGTTCAACCCACAGTCGAAACAAACTAAAACAAAAACAAAACAGGGAGGCAAAAATAGATTTTTGTGTACTCAGGCTGCTATAACAAAATGTCATACAGAAAACAACAAAATTCTGTAAAGCAATTATCCTTCAATTAAAAAATAAATAAACTTTTAAAAAGTCATAGACTGGGTGACTTATTTATAAACAACAGAAATTTATTTTTCATGGTTCTATCCAAGAGTCCTAACCACTGGACCACCAGGGAATTCCCACCTCACTGATTTTTAAACACAAATCCCTGCCAGACCTCAATGATACTGTGATTTAAGAAATGAATATATGGTCTTCCAAAGTTCCTGGCACAAAAATGGCAAAAAAAAAAAAAAGTTCCTTTGCAGTTTCCTAATGATAAGGATCTTGGGGATATCTTTCTTTCTCAGCTTCTGAAGTAGCTCCAGAATGAAATCCATGTCCTTTCAGCCACCTCTAAGTTCATGTAAATATGACTTTTGGAAAGTCCCTAAGTATAGGGACTTCAGAGGAGGAGAGAGGGGCTGGAGGTTAAATCAATAGCTAATGAAGCCTCCATAGAAAAACCCCAAACCAACTTGTTCAAAGAGCTTCCATGTTGGTGACTATGGAGGTGCTGAGAGGGTGGTGAGACTAGAGAGGGCATGGAAGCTCTGCACCCTTCTTCACACCGAGCCCTGTGTATCTCTTCCACCTGGCTGTTTCTGAGTTATTAATATATCCTTTTATAATATACTGGCAATGGCAACCCACTCCAGTACTCTTGCCTGGAAAATCCCATGGACGGAGGAGCCTGATGGGCTACAGTCCATGGGGTCGCTAGGAGTCGGACACGACTGAGCGACTTCACTTTCACTTTTCATTTTCATGCATTGGAGAAAGAAATGGCAACCCACTCCAGCACTCTTGCCTGGAGAATCCCAGGGACAAAAGAGCCTGGTAGGCTGCCGTCTATGGGGTCGCACAGAGTCAGACACAACTGAAGCGACTTAGCAGCAGCAACATAATATACTGGTAATCCAGTAAGTAAACTGTTTTCCTGAGCTTGGGGAGCTGCTCCAGCAAATTAATCAAGTCCCACGAGTGGGTTATTTGAACCCCCAGTTTACTGCTTGTGGATCAGAAGCACAGGTCAACAACTTGAACTTGTGACTCATCGGGGCGGGGCTCAGTCCCCCAAGATTTTAACCTGTTGGATCTGACAGTATCTCTGGGTAGTGTCAGAACTAAGTTTAAATGTAGGACACCCAGCTGATGTGGTAGCATTGTTTGGTGGGGCAAAAAAAAAAAAAAAAACCTATCACACACTAAACAATCAGAAGTGAGAGAAATGCTGTGAGTAGACAGAAAATAGAAGAGTATTTTTTTTTCCTAAGCAAGCTCTAAAGAAGTCCAAGTCTGAGACCCAAGGCAGCGGCTGTCAAACCTTAGAGTGTTTTAGAACCAATTTGCAAGACTTAAAACCCCAATTGGTGGACTCCATCTGCAGAGTTTGTGATTCAGTAGGTCTTGAAGAGCAAGTGCTCACTTGATGCTGATGGTACTGGTTCTGGAACATACTTTGAGAACTACTAGATCTGGCCTGTCATCCCATTTAAGGTGGTTTCAGACTAAGGGAAGGATAGAATTAAAATAAGGGTGATCAGACATCACAGTAATAGATGATGATATATCAGCAAATTTTCCAAGTACTGCAAGTATAAAATAATGGTTCTGTGACTTACTTGGAAAAGGTACCGCATAATTAACGTTTCAAAGATAGAATATACATGTCGGTAATATGCAATTCCATTTACTTTCTGAATAAATTGATGCAGTATTTTCCTGGGTTTCCTTTCTGCCTCTAGTTTTCCCCTTGAGTTTTCTCAAGTTCCATTTTCTTGATGACATTCTTCTAAAATAGGGGTCCCTAACCTCCAGGACCTAATGCCTGATGATCTGAGGTGGAGCTGATGTGATAATAAAAGAAAGTACACAATAAGTGTAATGAGCTTGAATCATCCTAAAACCATCCCCACGCCTTGCTCCCCAGTCCATGGAAAAATTGTCTCCCTTGAAACCGGTCTCTGGTACTAAAAAGGTTGGGGATTGCTGCTCTGAAAGATTAGCTCCATTGCACCTGTAAAATCTCTTCTGAGTTCCTTGTGTTTACTTAAATCTCATATTCTCTGCTACTGCCTTCCCTAGCTCCTTGAAGTCTCAGGCCCATCCTGCTTCTTGAGTCAATTCACAAAGAGGCAGAACATGTCTCCATTAACTGTTCTTCCTCAGCTCCTGAATTCTAGCCTGTTTGCTAGGTTTTCCTCTATAGCTGCCTCCTCAGGGCCATGCCTGTGCAGGTTCAGTCAGGAGTGGGGTCTCCTGGAACTGTCTCTGGTACCATCAAACAAAACAGAAATGCAGAGTTAACTTTGTTTTTAGTCACCTTGTTCAGGGGATTCCTTCACAATCAAAACAAAGAGAAACCTGTTCATTCTTAATCCTCCTTTCTCATTTCTGCTAATGGTGCTATTCGCCTTAGTTTCTTGAACTAAAAACATTGTGTTATTGATTCCTCATCCTTTTCTCCTGTATTCCATGTCTAATCAAGGGTAAACAGTATTGAGTAAATAGGACATCTTCATGGTGACTCTTTCCCTCTCCTGGTGACCATTTTCTGCCCTGTTGGTGACCTGAGAATTGTTTCACAGTCATGATGTCTCAGAGTTTGAAAAGAGCACACTTGTTAGCTAGTTCAACCACCTATTTTGTGCTTGAATTCTCGTGTCAACTTTGTCATCAAGTGCAACACATTTGTTAATGGGGAATTCAATATCTATTGAGTCATAGCCTATTCGGTCTTCAGAGGATATCATTAGAAAGTTGTTCATGTCAAACTCGTGTGTATGTAATATCATTTAAAAGGAAAAGTCATTGTAATATTTAAGACTGAAGCAGTTGAATATCTAGAGACAAGAGAAAGGGCAGATGCATTAAGTAGAGCTCTTTTTTAAAAAAATTGTGAAAATGATAGATTCCCACCTTTTTAGTAACGTCTAAAACCTGGATTATGAGTCCTATTTTGAAGTTTGAGAATAGTTGTGCTAGTCAGACTGGTGAAAATTCTCATGGATATGAGTGATTTTAATAACTTTAATGAAGACAGAACTGATCTAAAACAGATGACTGCCTTGGATAATCACATATAAGTAGAACTCTGATGTATTTATTAGTTGTTTTTCCCCCTTAGTATAAATTAGATGTGACGTATGGTACTATACATACACATATAATTCTAGGAAATGTCTTTTAAAATAGTTCAAGATTGAACACCTTCAAACAGACATAGAAATTAGTGTTGAAATACACAACACCTCAAAGCATCTATCAGATTTCTATTTCTGGTTCTGTCACTATGTTTTACAAAACCCTGAAGTCTGTTGGACTTCTCAGATAGTTTCAACAGACTTCCCAGACGCCTACAGAGTCAAAGGTCTGTAGCTCCTGTTGTGCCATTTAGACTTAGTTACCTTATGATGGACTTAAAAAAAAAACCAAAACACCAAATCTTTTAGTGTTTTCCTCACTACTTCCCCACTTGGTTGAAACCTTGAGATCCTTGTACTTTTACCTATAAGTTTATCCCAATACTCATTAGGTCCTATAAAAACCTGCTATCTTTTAAACTAATAATCAGAGCCTGGTTAGTGTTAGACCGTCTTATTTAGAGTTTGTTAGATGTTAGAATGTCTTATCCTCTTGCCTTTTGGCTACATCCCTAGGATCTGCCTAATCAAATCTTGATGTTCTACATGGCAGAACATAAGCTACCATGCTGATCCCAAATTAGACTTCCCAGGTTTTTAGTTCTACTTATAAATAGAAGTATCAGAGGAACATTTAACTTGTAGACAGATGAAGTCAACTAAATAGCAGTACTATTATTTGCTTAATTCAAGGATATCATAGAACCCTTAGAGCAGTGGAAAAATATTTATGGATACCCAGATGGCCTGAAGAGCTATTTAATTTCTAGAGATAAAAAATTCACGTTTATATTTCGTGTTCTTTTTTTAAAATTTTACTTGCCACATGACAAGAGGAAAAAAATTACTCATCATTTAATATGGAAGTCATTAAAGTGTCATTAAAATGGAAGCTCTTTAAATATAATTCAGATCTGCCACAGAGTAATCTTTTGAAAGCTGCACATCTCTCCTCATCGAATCTCTGGCAGTCCTCTTGGAGGCACTCTTGTGGCATGCACAGTGATCTAAAAGGTACACTGACAAATTGCTAATCTTGGCACCCTTAATGTGCTAGCTCCTTTTAGGAATAATTTAAATATGCTCTGGATTGCCCTTCTCACAAAGTATTATCCTTATGATAATATCCAAATTAACAAAGAGGTGTATGGAGCAGACAGACAGCATGTGTATTTCCACCCACCATTCAATACACCACTGCTTAGTGTAGTGTTTACCTTAGTATATACATCGTAGTGTAATATACACTGCTGCTGCTGCTGCTAAGTCGCTTCAGTCGTGTCCGACTGTGCGACCCCATAGACGGCAGCCCACCAGGCTCCCCCGTCCCTGGGATTCTCCAGGCAAGAACACTAGAGTGGGTTGCCATTTCCTTCTCCAATGCAGAAAAGTGAAAGTGAAGTCGCTCAGTCGTATCCAACTCTTAGCGACCCTGAGTATAGTATATACCTAAGTGTATAGTATAGTGCTAGGGTCAACTTCGTAAACATGTAACCTGCATTCAAAAAGGCCCCACATTGGACTTAATGTGCTGCTGTCCCTATCTTGAAATTCTTAATTTTTTATCGAGGGGCTCCCCGTTTTCATTTTGCACTGGGCTTGCAAATTATGTAATCTGCCATGGATAGTGCAAGTATATTCTTCTAACTTTCTACACCCAAAATTCTTTCTAGCATATGTTTCTTCAATCTTTAAAAATAAATGCTTGTATAATATCTGTTTTAAATATAAATAAGTAATACAGATATACATAATGTCATACTATATCTACTACTCTGCAGCCTATTTTTTAATTAATACATTAGAGATATTGCTCCCTGTTAGTTATCTCATACTTTGTGATAGTTGAAGAATGGTTTCTTGTATGGATAAACGTTATTTATTTAATCTCCTCTTGATGGATGCATCATGTCTCCTGTTCTTTGCTATGATAGAATATAATACATCTGTGCTCACTTACCCCACTATTTCCTTAGGGTACATTTCTAGAAATAAAATTTCTGAGTCAAAGGGTATGAACATTTAAAATGTAATACATACTATCTGATTGCTCCTTAAAAAGATTATACCAGACTATACCAATCTAAATCCCACCAACAGATTACAAGCACTATTGCTGCCCCACTTGCTAACTGATCATAATAACTTCATCTCTGCCAATCTGATAGTACTTGCTATTTCTAATAACCTTAGCCTGAGTTATTAGCTCTCTAGGATAACACTGATTCAACTACCATGTTTATTGGCAGTTCAGTGACTCAAGCACCAGTGTGCCTATCAAAGTGAATACTTTCTGGGGGGTGATTTTTATGCTGGAATTCCTAATCAAGATATCTGAGGCACTCTAAGCTCCCAGCTTTTCTATTAAAACAAGGCTTTTGCTTTCCATGTGTAATATTCATGGATACTGTAAATGTTCAAAGAGCCCCTACCAACATTAATCTTACTATCTTTCTGTTCTTAACCCCTAACCTTTAAAAATCTTTTATTTTGAAACAGTTTCAGACTTTGACTAAGTTGCAACAGAACAGTACACAAAATTCCCATATAGTCTTCACCCAGAGTCCCCAAATGTTAACATTTTATCACATTTGCTTTCACTTCCTCTCTTTTATCTGAACTGTTTGAGACTTAGATGCAGGCATGAAGCCCCTTTACCCCAAATGTTTTGTGTTCATTCTCTTATATAACCACAGTGTGCTTATCTAAATCAGGAAAATTGATGCAATATTGGTTTCTATAGACATTATTTAAATTTGATCAATTCCCAACACTTTATAGAAAAAGAGGAAAACTATTTTTTTTCTGGTCCAGGACTCAAACCAGGACCACACATTACATTTAGTTCTTGTGAGTTCCTCTATACACATACTTTTTGGGGTCATATTTTTCTAGATAAATCCTAGGTTAATGTAGAAAAATACTTTTTGGCAACTTGAATTCCAAAAACCTGGTTGGTTAGCCTTTTTTGTATTTATGTTTTCAAGCAAAGTTGCTTAAAAGGGGAAAACAAAGAATCAAACAGGTTAAAGAAGTGGCACACTTTGTAGATAATACAAATTGTCAGCAGTAAATCATATATACAAAATGAAAACTTCAAAAGCCTTTTAGGAATGCTCTGGACTTTGAAGAAAAGTTTCTCCAGGGCTGTTCTAAAAAGACTGGCACTTGTGCTGAAGTATCAGGTGTTGAGAAGTCCTATTTGATTATATACAAATAAAGTTATTTCCAAGTTCCTAGAGAGCCTAGGGAGGAATAAAACCAAACAAATGTAATATGAAATGACTCAACACCAAAGTAAGGGCATTTGTATTCTTAGCAGGATGACATTGTGAGGAGCTTTCCTTTCTCTTGAGTCTTTTGTTAATAACCAAATGGTGTGAGGTGTGTTGAGTGGGTAAATTAAACTATGGCTAGCCCATGAATCACAGAAGGAAATGGCAACCCACTCCAGTACTCTTGCCTGGAAAATCCTATGGATGGAGAAGCCTGGTAGGCTACAGTCCCTGGCGTCTCCAGTATTCTTACCTGGAGAATCCCAGGGACAGAGGAGCCTGGTGGGCTGCCGTCTATGGGGTCGCATAGAGTCGGACACGACTGAAGCGACTTAGCAGCAGCAGCAGCAGCCCATGAATGGGCTTCCCAGGTGGCACTAGTGGTACAGAACCTGCCCGCCAATGCAGGAGACATGAGATGCAGGTTGGGTCCCTGGGTTGGGAAGATCCCCTGGAGGAGGGCATAGCAATCCACGTCAGTATTCTTGCCTGGAGAATCCCATGGACAGAGGCGCCTGGGAGGCTACGGTCCTTGGGGTCACACAGAGTCGGGATACAACTGAAGTGCCTTAGCACAGTACAGCACACAGCTCATGAACAGACTCCTGAAGCACTGGGGACTTTGGTTAGTTGTGACTGGATAACCTGAGTGCTTCTACAACATAAAGATGAATTCATAAAGAAGGAGCAGATGGATATTTTCCCTATTAAGCAAACATTTGAAAAGTGATCACTGAGTGTCAATGTGTTAACCACCTTGAATGAAAACTCATCAGGCTATTACTTTTTCATCTTACAAATGGAGAAATGGAGGCATAGAAAGGTACAGCAATTTTTGTCCAAGGTCACAAAACTAGTAGGTGCCCAGGAAATTGAGGGTCTCTAGGTAAAGCCAACAGGCTGAAGTGGTGGTGTAAGTCCATGAATTCTCAAGATTGACCCATCAGTTTCACCTCAAGTCTGGGGCTTCACACTGAAGAGAAATGACTGGAAGCGTAATTAAAATCCAACAGGACAAAGATGGTCAAGAAAGATGTCTAAATATCAGACATGACACCATAAAACTAGTAGAGAACATAGGCAAAATATTCTCTGATATAAACTGTAGCAATATTTTCTTAGGTCAGTCTCCCAAGGCAAAAGAAATAAAAGCAAAAATAAGTCAAACCAATCGAACTTAAAAGCTTTTGCACAGCAAAGGAAACCATCAACAAAACAATGACAACCCACTGAATGGGAGAAAATATTTGCAAATGATGCAACCAGCAAAAGGTTAATATCCAAAATATACAAACATCTCATAAAAATCAATATATTAAAAAAAAAAAGACAACATAATCAACAAATGTGCAGAAGACCTAAATAGACATTTCTCCAAAGAAGACATACAGATGGCTAACAGGCACATAAAAAGATGTTCCATGTTGCTAACTATTAGAGAAATGCAAATCAAAACCACAATGAGATGTTACCTCACACTGATCTGAACAGTCATCATCAAAAAGGGAACCAACCCTCCTACACTGTTGGTGAGAATGTTTTCAGTTTCATACTGTTTTTCACTCTGGAAAACAGTATTGAGGTTCCTTAAAAAACTAAAAATAGAGCTACAATATAACCCTACAAATCCCCTCCTGGATATACATTCAGAAAAAAAAAAAAAAGAAAACTCTGATTTGAAAAGATACATGCACTCCAGTGATCATAGCAGCACTATTTACAATAGCCAAGATATGGAAACAACCCAAGTGCCCATTAAAAGATGATGGGCTTAAGAAGATGTGGTGTATATGTGACTATAATGGAATATTACTCAGCCATAAAAAGAATGAAATTTTGCTATTTGCAGAAATGTAGATGGACCTAGAGACTATTACACTTAGTGAAGTAAGTCAGACAAATACAAATATTTTATGGTATCACTTACATGTGGAATCTAGAAAGTAATACAAGTGAATCTACATGCAAAACAGAAGCAGACTCTCAGGCATAGAAAACAAACTTATGGTTACCAAAGGGGAAAGTGGGAGGAGGGATAAATTAGGAATATAACAGTAACAGATATAAACTAGAATATATAAAACAGATAAGCAATAAGGATTTATTGGGCATTATATTTAATATCTCATAATAAGCTATAATGGAAAATAATTTGAAAAACATATATATAACTAAATCACCTTACTGTATACCTGAAACTAACAGAGTATTGTGAATTAGCCATACTTCAATTTTTTAAAAAAGGAAAGAAAGAAAAAGAAGACCTAAACTAACATGGAAAAGGGGAAATATCAGGAAACATCTGAGAGCAAGCTGCTCTATTTTGAACAAAGCTATAAAAGTTTTCTGAACAAAGCTTTCTTCTTAAAATGTGGTAAAACTGAATTCATATAAAAATGAGCAACAAGTACATATCAAGATCTGATGTGATATAAAATTGTTATAAGGAAAAAGAATAAGGAATAAAATAACAAGCATACATTCTTTACCACTAGGGCCACCTGGGAAGCCCTACCAATTAAATGGAGGGCTGACCATATGCAGATTTTCAACTTAGTGGAAGGTTGGCATCCCTTGCTCCAGTGTTATTCAAGGGCCAACTGCACTTTTCAAAGTGGTTTTAAAATAATTTAAAATAATAAATTTGGTAAAGATGATTATTTTAAGATAAAACATGAAAATTTCACTTTATAATTTTGTAATTCAGTAGCAAATTATCATTTAAATCTCAGGCCCTATAGTTTTAATCCAAAGTCTGCTGTGCCTTACTACATGGGAGTTTTGTGAAACGAGAATAAAATTTTTTTGAAAGTCAAAACCATAAAAGGGAATTAAATAAGTGGCAGCAAATGTCACACTATATTATGGCGACATTATGTAGAAATTCACCCAAAACTTATTAGAATAATCTTTTGTAATGTCACATTGCATTATTATGAATTTGGAATTTTGCCATCATAAAGGTGTGAGAAATATATTTAAGAAAGGGTGCTGTTAGCAGAATAATTGAAGGGTAAACTTAGAACAATTATTCTCAGAGTGAGAGAGCATGTGTAATTTTTTAAAGTGTATTGAATATGACTACTACTGTTTTCCTAATACAACCTTAGAGAATTAGGTTTGATAAAATCTGTTCAGTTGTGGATGACTTATTCAACTGTGAGAAGGCACTGTAAAGGAATGGAATGATAAAGTCTGAGACATATTGACACAGACCCTGATTTTCGTGCTTGCGCATGAAAGTGTTCATTAGAGTTGGATAGATACTGACTTGATATATTCAAATCACTGTGATATATTTTCCAAACTATAGTACACAGGTCAAGCCTGTCCCTCCCTGACTGAAAATCACAAATATGAAATATTAAGGGTAACTGGAGAGAGATTTTAACTATGTGCAAAGGCTGTATATTTTAGTGTAGATCATCCTAGAAAACTTACCTATCCCTAATTTTTTTTTCATAAAAACATTGGGCTAATGAATGTTGACAAGTCTTAAAGAGAAAAGGATGACTTTGTCAACAAAATATTTTTCTCCTAACTGGTTCCATATTTTTGAACCAATATAGAACTGGAGGAGGAAAAGAATTTTTTAAACCAAATTTTGATGAACATAGAAGTCCTAGGTTCTGGTTTGGACTTCTCCATAACAATTTTGGATCTGGCTTTGGAGCCCCAAGTGGGCCTACCTTATTGAGAAAGGAAGTGGAGGTGATCTAGATCTCTTTGTCCAGTATTTTTTAATGTTAATTTACTAGTACAACTGAGCCATAGATGAGCACAGATAAGATTAGTTGATTTATCTGGGGCTCATTTCCGGGGCGAATTTGGACTCTGGACCCCAGGTGACTTCAACTTGCTTTGTTTCCTAGCACCTTAACCTCACTGCCTTACACAGCCAGCCAGTCCTTTCTTATCTATCCAGTGACTGAATTCTTTCATGACTTATCCAGAGTCTCTGCCTTTTTTTTTTTAAGTGCATTTCCACTGCTTACAACACACTGATTGGAGCTTGAGGTTAAGAAATAAAAGACAATTTAACTCAATTCATCTAAGCCTCATTTTATTTCCTATGAATAGCTTTAACAAAAAGTTTTTGTTCAGTTCAGTTCAGTTCAGTTCAGTCGCTCAGTCATGTCCGACTCTTTGCGACCCCATGAATTGCAGCACGCCAGGCCTCCCTGTCCATCACCAACTCCTGGAGTTCACTCAAACTCATGTCCGTCGAGTTGGTGATGCCATCCAGCCGTCTCATCCTCTGTCGTCCCCTTCTCCTCCTGCCCCCAATCCCTCCCAGCATCAGAGTCTTTTCCAATGAGTCAACTCTTCACATGAGGTGGCCAAAGTATTGGAGTTTCAGCTTTAGCATCAGTCCTTCCAAAGAACACCCAGGGCTGATCTCCTTTAGAATGGACGGGTTGTATCTCCTTGCAATCCAAGGGACTTTCAAGAGCCTTCTCCAACACCACAGTTCAAAAGCATCAACTCTTTGGCCCTCAGCTTTCTTCACAGTCCAACTCTCACATCCATACATGACTACTGGAAAAACCATAGCCTTGACTAGACGGACCTTTGTTGGCAAAGTAATATCTCTGCTTTTTAATATGCTATCTAGGTTGGTCATAACTTTCCCTCCAAGGAGTAAGCATCTTTTAATTTCATGGCTGCAATCACCATCCACAGTGATTTTGGAGCCCCCAAAAATAAAGTCTGACAAAGGTTGGATCAAAACATGTGATTAATAAGAGATCTGAATTTTGAAGAGTCCAGTTTATATTTGGTATCATGATCCTGGGAATACAGAGAATTAACTCATTTCTATTGACTATGCAGAGGTTCAGCTTTATTTTTACATAATATAATAGAGAGTGTTGTAGTAAGAATATCAATAAATTCTCAGAAACTTTGGGGAAAGCGCTGACCATCTCCAAGGAAGAGATTTAAAAAACAAACAAACAACAACAACCAAAAAATCCCCCAAAAACCCACTTATGTAGGTTTTTTAAAAATGTAGTTAACTTAAAAAAAATTGTGGCTTGTGGTTACCGTAAGATAATACATGCATGTGGTAAAAGTACATAAAGAAAATCAAACATTAGGAGGTTATCCAATAAAAACCAAATCTTTGTCCCAGATCTGCTTCCCAATCTTCATTTCCCTCTGAAAAATACAAGTTTCTGAAGCTAAACTTGATAAGTAGGTGCTGAATTAATCCTTTTGAAACTCAGTCTTAGTCTTTAAGGACCAAAAAACACAACACGCTGGGCTATAGCCTTAGCACTATTGGAAAGAACCACACAGCACTGGTTTCCTAAGAGTCATCATTGGTGTTATTTACATGTAAAGTGGCTGTGATCCAAGGTTTATAAATGATTGCACAATAAAAATTAGAGTGCCCTGTTGTGGATCACTGAATAGGTACCATGTAGGTTACAATTTAACCATGCCAAAGAAACTAAACTATGGAAACAAACGGTAATAAGTAAAATATTCATCAGAGATTTGAAACAATTTCCTTTTAATTTATATTTTTACGAAATACTCTTCCTCCCTCAATATCAGAGAATTTGAGTGACTGTTTAATTTTGATAGAAGTTTCCAAAGAGATAGATATATTACAAGATAAATCTACTTTCTGATTTTATAAACCTAATTGTAAGTGTGTCACTTTGTTTTGTATCCACTAATGTTTGATTTTTTTTTTCACATGAAAAATTGTCTTTTTGTGGTTAGTACCTGTTTGTCTTTGATATCTGATTATTATATATCTAAAATAATGGTGAATATAGTCTCTGTTTATAGTTCATTGCATTAAAACAGAGCATAGATATTTTCCATAAACTAGTTTTTCATGTCCTGGATTACTTTTGTGGTTGTATTTTGACAACTCAGAACTCAGTATTTCATTACTGCGATCTGAGTTACTTTCTTCTAATGCATTTGCCTTAATATTTATATTGAATTCATTTATCATATTTCTGTGTTTTTTATTCCAATCAATAAACTTTCATTTCTTCACCTAGCAAACATTCACTGAATATCCACTATGACTCGAAGTTGGGTAAGACACAGTGCTGTTTCTAGTAATCTCACATTGTTTGACTTGAGAGGCCAACCAATGTGGGAAAGCAAAACACACTTGAGCAAATCAATTTTATGATATATTAACACAGAACATTTGGTGGTGGACAGGGAAGCCTGGCATGCTGCAGTCCATGGGGTCGCAAAGAGTTGGACATGACCGAGCAACTGAACTGAACTGAACTGAACATAGAAAATACATTCACAATATGGACACCACTTGGCAGTGAAACATTATAAGAATATTAGAATAAACTTTATTCTTGCTTAGAGAAATCGTCACCTGCTATTCTCAGGTCATTGGATGAGAGCTCAGAAATATTCTTCTGTCCTACTCAGAAGAGAAATGTCTGGTCATTCATGATTCTAACTTGTGTTTTTGCAAATGCTGAAAGAGTTGTTTGGTCCTAGCTTCAAGGGTTTTACATTCTGGGAACTACTATATCCATAAGGGTATGATTGGTCAACTGGGGGCGCTCGGTCTGCTTAGAACTAACTTGCTGATGTTCATTATGAGATATTACCAACCTAAGATACAGTCATTAGCATTTCCATTCAGAAATAAGTTGTTCAAAGTTCAAAGTTTGTTCAGTAACTTCCTTGCCTGCTTTTGCAGCATCTAAACACTAGGACTTCTACCTTCTAACTCTAGAACAGAGCACCACCCATCAACAGAAAATTGGATTGTTGATTTACTAAGCAGGATCCCACCCATCAGAACAAGACCTAGATTTCCCCACAGACATTCCCTTCCATCAGGAAACTTCTACAAGCCTCTTATCCTTATCTGTCAGAGGACAGACAGAATGAAAACCACAGTCACAGAAAACTAACCAAACTGATCACTTGGATCACACCCTTGTCACACATGGAGCACAGCCTTGTCTAACTCAATGAAACTATGAGCCATGCCGTGTAGGGTCACCAAGACGAACAGGTCATGGTGGAGAGTTCTGACAAAACATGGTCCCCTGGAGAAGGGAATGGCAAACCACTTCAGTATTCTTGCCTTGAGAACCCCATGAACAGTATGAAAAAGCAAAAAGATAGGACACTGAAAGATGAACTCCTCAGGTAAGTAGGTGCCCAATATGCTACTAGAAAAGAGTGGAGAAATAACTCCAGAAAGAATGAAGAGGCTGAGTCAAAGCAAAAACAACGCCCAGTTGTGGATGTGACTGGTGATGGAAATAAAGTCCGATGCTGTAAAGAACAATATTGCATAGGAACCTGGAATGTTAGGTCCATGAATCAAGGTAAATTCAGTTCAGTTCAGTTCAGTTGCTCAGTCATGTCCAACTCTTTGTGACCCCATGGACTGTAGCAACCGGATCTCCCTGTCCATCATCAATTCCTGGAGTTTACTCAAACTCACTTCCATTGGGCTGGTGATGCCATCCAACCATCTCATAATCTGTCCTCCCCTTCTCCTCCCACCTTCAATCTTTCCCAGCATCAGGGTCTTTTCAAATGAGTCAGTTCTTTGCATCAAGTGTTGGAGTTTGCAAAGTATTGGAGCTTCAGCTTTAGTAGCAGACCTTTCAATGAATATTCAGGGCTGATTTCCTTTAGGATGGACTGATTGGATCTCCTTTCTATCCAAGGGACTCTCAAGAATCTTCTCCAATACCACAGTTCAAAAGCATCAATTCTTTGGTGCTCACCTTTCTTTATAGTCCAACTCTCACATTCATAAGTGACTACTGGAAAAACTATAGCTTTGACTAGATGGACCTTTCTTGGTAAAGTAATATCTCTGCTTTTTAATATGCTGTCTAGGTTGGTCATAGCTTTTCTTCCAAGGAGCAAGTGTCTTTTAATTTCGTGGCTGCAGTCACCATCTACAGTGATTTTGGAGCACCCAAAAATAAAGTCTGTCACTGTTTCCATTATTTCCCCATCTGTTTGCCGTGAAGTGATGCCATGATCCCATCAAGGGAGCAGATGAAGTGATGCCATGATCCCATCAAGGGAGCAGATACCATGATGTCAGTTTTCTGAATGTTGAGTTTTAGGCCAACTTTTCCACTCTCTTCTTTCACTTTCAAGAGGCTCTTTAGTTCTTCTTTGCTTTCTGCCATAAGGGTGGTGTCATCTGCATATTTGAGGTTATTGATATTTCTCCCGGCAATCTTGATTCCAGCTTGTGCTTCATCTAGTCCAGCATTTCTCATGATGTACTCTGCATATAAGTTAAATAAGCAAATTCACAGTATATAGCCTTGACATACTTTCCTGATTTGGAACCAGTGTGTTGTTCATGTCCAGTTCTAACTGGTGCTTCTTGACATGCATACAGATTACTCAGGAGGCAGGTCAGGTGGTCTGGTATTTCCATCTCTTGAAGAATTTTCCGCAGTTGTGGTCCACATAGTCAAAGGCTTTAGCATAGACAATAAATCAGAAGCAGATGTTTTTCTGGAACCCTCTTGCTTTTTCGATGATCCAATGGATGTTGGCAATTTGATCTCTGGTTCCTCAGCCTTTTCTAAATAACTTGAATAACTCAAAGTTCTCAGTTCATGTATTGTTGAAGCCTAACTTGGAGAATTTTGAACATTACTTTCCTAGAGTGTAAGATGAGTGCAATTGTGCAGTAGTTTGCGCATTCTTTGGCATTGCCTTTCTTTGGGATTGGAATGAAAACTGACATTTTCCAGTCCTGTGGCCACTGCTGAGTTTTCCAAATTTGCTGGCATACTGAGTGCAGCACTTTCACAGTATCATCTTTGAGGATTTTAAATAGCTCACTGGAATTCTATCACCTCCATTAGCTTTGTTC
>NW_011494707.1:1273983-1298889 GCF_000754665.1 Bison bison bison | reverse complement strand
CGATTACCTGGGTTGTGAAGATCTTTTTCATACAGTTCTGTGTATTCTTGCCACCTCGTCTTAATACCTTCTGCTTCTGTTATGTCCATACCGCTTCTGTCCTTTACTGTGCCCATCTTTGCATGAAAATTTCCCTTGGGATCTCTAATTTTCTTGAAGAGATCTCTAGTCGTTCCCATTCTATTGTTTTCCTCTATTTCATTGCATTGGTCACTTAGGAAGGTTTTCTTATCATTCCTTGATATTCTTTGGAGCTCTGCATTCAAATGGGTATATCTTTCCTTTTCTCCTTTGCCTTTCACTTCTTTTCTTTTCATAGCTATTTGTAAGGCATCCTCAGACAACGATTCTGCATTTCTTTTTCTTGGGGATGGTACTGATTACTAACTTCTGTACAGTGTTACAAACCTCCCATCCATAGTTCTTCAGGCACTTTGTCTATCATATCTAATCCCTTGAATCTATTTTTCATTTCCACTGTATAAGTGTAAGGGATTTGATTTAGGTCATACCTGAATGGTCTTTGGAAAAGACTCTGATGCTGGGAGGGATTGGGGGCAGGAGGAGAAGGGGACGACAGAGGATGAGATGGCTGGATGGCATCATTGACTCGATGGATGTGAGTCTCAGTGAACTCCGGGAGTTGGTGATGGACAGGGAGGCCTGGCATGCTGCGATTCATGGGGTCACAAAGAGTCAGACACGACTGAGCGACTGATCTGATCTGATCTGAATGGTCTAGTGGCTTTCTCAACTTTCTTCAATTTAAGTCTGAATTTGGCAATAAGGAGTTCATGATTGAGCCAAAGTCAGCTCCCGGTCTTGTTTTTGCTGACTGTATAGAGCTTCTCCATCTTTGGCTGCAAAGGATACAATCAATCTGATTTCAGTATTGACCATTTGGTGATGGCCATGTGTAGAGTCTTCTCTTGTGTTGTTGGAAGAGGGTGTTTGCTATGACCAATACATTCTTTGGCAAAACTCTGTTAGCCTTTGCCGTGCTTCATTCTGTACTCCAAGGCCAAATTTGCCTGTTACTCCAGGTATTTCTTGACTTCCTACTTTTGCATTCCTGTCCCCTATAATGAAAAGGACATCTTTTGGGGTGTTAGTTCTAGAAGGTCTTGAGGTCTTCATTGAACAGTTTAACTTCAGCTTCTTCAGCATTACTGGTAGGGACATAGACTTGGATTACTGTGATATTGAATGGTTTGCCTTGCAAACGAACAGAAATCATTCTGTTTTTGAGATTGCATCCAAGTACTGCATTTAGGACTCTTTTGTTGACTATGATGGCTACTCCATCTCTTCATTCTTTCTGGAGTTATTTCTCCACTGATCTCCAGTAGTATATTGGGCACCTACAGACCTGGGGATTTCATCTTTCAGTATCCTATCTTTTTGCCTTTTCATACTGTTCATGGGGTTCTCAAGGCAAGAATACTGAAGTGGTTTGCCATTCCCTTCTCCAGTGGACAATGTTTTGTCAGAACACTCCACCATGACCCATCCATCTTGGGTGGCCCTACATGGCATGCTCATGTTTTCACTGAGTTAGACAAGGCTGTGGTGATTGTCATCAGTTTGGTTAGTTTTCTGTGATTGTGGTTTTCAGTCTGTTTGCCCTCTGATGGAGAAGGATAAGAGGCTTATGGAAGCTTCCTGATGGGAGAGACTGACTGAGGGGGAAAGTGGTAAATCAGAAGTGGTCAAACAGGAGATGGCAAGAGTGACCATCAGCATTTGAGGAATCAGTGAACTAAAATGGACTTGAATGGGCAAATTTAATTCAGATGATCATTATATCTACTACTGTGGGTAAGAATCCCTTAAAATAAATGGAGTAGCCCTCATAGTCAACAGGAGTCCAAAATGGAGTACTTGGGTGCAATCTCAAAAATGACAGAATGACCTTTGTTCATTTCCAAGGCAAACCATTCAATATCACAGTAATCCAAATCTATGCCCCAACCACCAATACTGAAGAAGCTGAAGTTAAACAGCTCTATGAAGACCTACACGTCCTTCCAGAACTAACACCAAAAAAGAGATGTCCTTTTCATTATAGGGGGCTGGAATGCAAAAGTGGAAGTCCATAGATACCTGGAGTAACAGGCAAGTTGGCCTTGGAGTACAGAATGAAGCAGGGCAAATGCTAACAGAGTTTTGCCAAGAGAACACACTGGTCATGGCAAACACCCTCTTCCAAAAACACAAGAGATGACTCCACACATGGACATCACCAAATGGCCAATACTAAAATCAGATTGATTATATTCTTTGCAGCCAAAGATGGAGAAGCTCTCTATACAGTCAGCAAAAATAAGACCAGGAGCTGACTCTGGGTCAGATCATGAACTCCTTATTACCAAATTCAGACTTAAATTGAAGAAAGTAGGGAAAACCACTAGACCATTCAGGTAACCTAAATCAAATCCCTTACACTTATACAGTGGAAGTGACAAATAGATTCAAGGGATTAGATCTGATAGAAAGAGTGCCTGAAGAACTATGGATGGAGGTTCATACCATTGCACAGGAGGTGGTGATCAAAATCATCCACAAGAAAAATGGTTGACTGAGGAGTTCTTACAAATAGCTGAATAAAGAAGAGAAGTGAAAGGCAAAGGAGAAAAGGAAACATATATCCATCTGAATGCAGAGTTCTGAAGAATAACAAGGAGAGATAAGAAAGCCTTCCTAAGAGATCAATGCAAAGAAATAGAGGAAAACAATAGAATGGGAAAGACTAGAGATCTCTTCAGGGAAATTAGAGATACTAAGTGAACGTTTCATGCAAAGATGGGCACAATAAAGGACAGAAGCAGTATGGACATAACAGAAGCAGAGGTATTAAGACGACATGGCAAGAATACGCAGGAGAACTATGCGAAAAAAATCTTAATGACCCAGATAACCATGATTGTATGATCACTCACCTAGAGCCAGACATCTTGGAATGGGAAGTCAAATGGGCCTTAGGAAGCATCGCTATGAACAAAGCTAATGGAGGTGATAGAATTCCAGTGAGCTATTTAACATCGTCAAAGATGATGCTGTGAAAGTGCTGCATTCAGTATGCCAGCAAATTTGGAAAACTCAGCAGTGGCCACAGGACTGGAAAATGTCCGTTTTCATTCCAATCCCAAAGAAGGACAATGTGCAAGAATGTTCAAACTACTGCACAATTGCACTCATCTTACATTCTAGGAAAGTAATATTCAAAATTCTCCAAGCTAGGCTTCAACAGTACATGAACTGAGAACTTTTGAGTTGTTCAAGTTGTATTTAGAAAAGGCAGAGGAACCAGAGATCAAATTGCCAACATCCATTGGATCATAGAAAAAGCAAGGGAATTCCAGAAAAACATCTACTTCTACCTCATTGACTACAATAAAGCCTTTGACTGTGTGGATCACAACAAACTGTGGAAAATTCTTAAAGAGATGGGAATACCAGACCACCTTACCTGCCTCCTGAGAAATTTGTATGCAGGTCAAGAAGCAAGAGTCAGAATCG
The DNA here is from genome assembly GCF_000754665.1 of Bison bison bison. Lineage (NCBI taxonomy): Eukaryota > Metazoa > Chordata > Mammalia > Artiodactyla > Bovidae > Bison > Bison bison. The sequence continues at coordinate 1,295,370 of NW_011494707.1, read as the reverse complement.
GACATGGAACAATGAACTGGTTCCAAATTGGGAAAGGAGTACATCAAGGCTCTATATTGTCACCTTGCTTATTTAACTTATATGCAGAGTACATCATGTTAAATGCCAGGCTGGATGAAGCAGAAGCTGGAATCAAGATTGCCAGGGGAATTATAAATAACCCCAGATATACAGATGAGACCACCCTTATGGTAGAAGGTGAAGAGGAACTAAACAGCCTCTTGATCAAAGTGAAAGAGGAGAGAGAAAAAGCTGGCTTAAAACTCAACATTCAAAAATGAAAACCATGGCATCTGGTCCCATCACTTCATGGCATAGATGGGGGAACAGTGAAAACAGTGACTGACTTTATTTTTTTTGCATCCAAAATCACTGCAGATGGTGACTATAGCCATGAAATTAAAAGTTGTTTGCTCCTTGGAAGAAAAGCTGTGACCAACATAGACAGCATATTAAAAAGCAGACACATTACTTTGCCAACAAAGTTCCATCTAGTGAAAGCTATGATTTTTCCAGTAGTCATGTATCGATAGGAGAGTTGGACCATAAGGAAAGCTGAGCACTGAAGAATTGATGCTTTTGACCTGTGGTGTTGAGAAGAGTCTTGAGAGTCTCTTGAACAGCAAGAAGATCAAACCAGTCTATCCTAAAGGAGATCAGTCCTGAATATTCATTGGAAGGATGATGCTGAAGCTGAAGCTCCAATACTTTAACCACCTGATTTGAAGACTCATTGGTAAAGACCCTGATGTTGGGAAAGATTGAAGGCAGGAGGAGAAAGGGACGACAGAGGATGAGATGGTTGGATGGCATCACCAACTCAATGGACATGAGTTTCAGCAAGCTCTGTAAGTTGCTGATGGACAGGGAAGCCTGGTATGCTGCAGTCCATTGGGTTGCTAAGAGTCGAACGCAACTGAGGGACTGAACTGAACTGAAGGATCAGAATGCCACAGCTGCACAGAAATCATCCTCTCAGAAAAGTGTACTTCTATCCAGTGGGACTGGACACATTGAAGGACTATTGATGTATTTTTATACCTTGATATAAATTTAGAACTCAGAGGTATAGATTCAAAAGCTATAGAGGAATGTACATCAAACATGGACCTCCCCTGTTATATTTCAACCACCTAATACTCCTTCACAGAAACAACCATCGTTATCAATTGATTTTACAGATTAAAAGACAATTACCCCAAGTAATCCTTACTTAGAAAAATAATTTTTATATATTACCCCTTGCCTTAGTAGACAAAAATTGCTGTTAAAAATCCATACCTTATATCTAAATAATAACCCTGATTTAGTCAGAACCAGTAAATTGATATTGTGAAATGGGAATTCAGTTTAAACACAGGTGAATGGATAGTCTTGAAGTTGCAGTAAATAGGCTTTACTTATCCACTGGCGTGGTTTTTGCTTCTCAGTGGCTTACAGTAGGGCTTCTGGAGAAAAATGATGTAACTATATAACTTGGCACCTTTGAAATGGTCCCCAAATCATTTGTTTTCCAAATTGGCTCTCTCCTTATTTTAAAACTTCTGAATTCTTCAAATATCTGATTCTGTCTCTTTCTTCCTCACTTTTATCAGATGACTTTGCCTCTTTACAGGGAAAAAGAAACCATCATCAAGGTTTTCTGTTTAAGAAGCTTCTTTCTGCCAAGCAGATGCACATGTGTGTTTTAGAAGGACTATCTCATGGTCCATTTTGTATGGAAGGAGATGTTCTGAGGTATGAATCTATACTGATTCCTGAGCTACATCAGGTCATGGAAAAAGAAGATTGAAAACTGTGACAAGGAGATATGAGGAAGGAAGTGCATGGACGCACAGCTTTAGATTGTGCCTGGATTATGAGAATATCTGTCCCATGTGGATACTTGCCAAGGACTCCTGCAGAGAAGGTTCTCAATAATTAGGTGGACAAAATGACCTTGCCCTAGGCATCTAATTGTTTGTTCAAAAGGCTCATTTTAAAAGGCTCCATAGGGGAGAGAGTGGATGGAAACATGTACACTACTGTAAGTAAAATAGATGGCTGGTAGGAATTTGCTGTATGACTCAGGGAACTCAAACTGGTCTCTGTCATAACCTAGACAGGTGGGATGGGGTGGGAGGTGAAAGGGAGGTTCAAGAGGAAGGGAACATATGTATCCCTATGGCTGATTCACGTTGATGTGTGGCAGAAACCAACACAATATTGTAAAAGCAATTATCCTTCAACTAAAAATAAATAAATTTAAAAAATAAAAAGGGGCTTCCCAGGTGGCGCTAGTGGTAAAGAAACTGCCTGCCAATGCAGAAGGCGAAGACGCAGGTCTGATCTCTGGGTTAGGAAGATCCCCTGGAGGAGAGCATGGCAACCCACTTCAGTATTGTATTTGTGCCTGGGGAATCCCATGGACAGAGGAGCCTGGCAGGGCTCCTGGGGTTGCAAAGAGTCAGACATGACTGAAGAGATTTAGCTTGCATAGGCACTTCCCTGGCAGTCCAGTGGTTAAGATGCTGCATTTCCACTGCAGGAGGCACAGGTTTGATCCCTGGTTGGGGAACTAAGATCCTGCATGCCAGGCTACATGACCAAAATATTAAAAAAAAAAAAAAAAAAGCTGCATAGTGGCAGGGAAGGAGATTACGTGTAGGTCTAACATCAACTTCCTCCAGCAGGGCTGATTGGGCTACTTCACCTTCTGAGTACCTAACATACCTGCAGCAGTGATCAGTAACTGAACCCTGATCCAGCCCCAGCCCTGGAATATTTACCAGCCATCTAGCCGCAGATTGGTTACATAGGCTTCTTCCATTATGGAGGGGGAAGCAATATTTCCTCACTGGAATATGTATTTACTATAGATATAGGTTTACTTTCCCTGAATGCCAGATTTTTATCTGTACCATTATCTCTAGTCCTACTAGGTACCTAGTTCATTGTTGTGGTATCCATTTAATCATTGCTTCTAACCAGGGAATTTGTTTATTGATGAATGAAGTAAAGCACTGAACTAATACTGTTGTGATTCACCGATCTTATCATGTAGCCCATCATCTAGAAGTGAATGGACTTTTAGGAAGACAGACAGTCCTTTGAGAAATCCAGTAAAGGTACAGGCTGGGAAATAATACTTTGTGAGGGTAATGCTATCAGTCAGGATGCAGTAAATGCATATCTTCCATGCCCACAATACATGGGTCCAGAAACCATGGATGTAAAGTGGCTGTGCTGTCAATGACTTGTGCAAAAGCCAAGGTTGGTTCCTTAGCCTTCTGGACATCCTGTAAACTAACCAGTATCCTGTAATAAATCCTTTTCTGCTTCAACTAGTATGTGTGTACTCTGTAGTATAAAATGAATACTCCAGTGAATATGTTTCTAAACTAGTCAGTGCAAGAGCAATAGAATCCCCCAATTTCAGAGAGGGGGCGAATGTTTGTGATTCAGACACAATAACCCCCTTACTTCCCATTCAGTCCTCAACCACTGAAATCTCACATCTACCTCCCCTGCTACTGCCTTTGTTAAGATCACCAAGACTTCCCTGATGTCATCTGTTGGCAACATTTAACCCTGTTGTCCACCTAAAAGTTCTAGAAAAATCTCCCTTCCTTTAACTGCTGTGTGTGCCATTTGGTTTCCTTCCTTTTTCTCTGTTCCTCCTCAGTATTTTCTGAGGGGCTTGCTTTCTCTGCTGTTGATCATTTTAGATGAGTATTCCTCAGTGTTCTCTACCAAATCTGCTCCTCTTCTTACTCTACATAGTATTCAGGGGTGATTTTAGATTTTCTCTACTCCCACAGCTTTAATGAATTCCTGTACAATGCTGACTTCCAAATTTATTTCTTCAGGACAGTTACCTCTCCTCAGGACCAGCTGCATTCTGAATATCTCTACCTCAGTGGCTCAAAAGCACCTTCAACATAAGATATATAAAACAGAGCTCAGTAGTTCCTCCTCTCACCTCTTCAAAATCCTTCAAACTAGCCAATTACTTCTTTATTATATTTCTTACCCCGATCACCAACACCACCATTAACAGGAGAGCTCAAGCCAGAAACTGGGTGTTGGCCTTCCCTCTTCACTCTCCTGTGCTTACCCAATGATTCCTCAAGTCCTACAAAATCTACTTCTCAAACATCTCTCACCTCTACTGCCTTAGTTGTCTTTTTTTTCTCTTTTGTTTTTGTAAGAGAGCTTGGGAATAGGCTATTTTATTTGTGTATTTATTTTTTGGGCCGCTCCTCACAATGTGTTGGATCTTAGTTCCCCAACTGGGGATCCAACCCATGTCCCCTCCATTGGAAGTATGGAGTCTTACCCACTGGACCACTAGGGAAGTCCCCCTTAGTTTTAGATTCCATCATCTCCAGCCTAGTTTATTGCCTCCTAACCAGTCTTTTCCTCCTTCTAATCCATTCTTCACATTAAAGACAGACTGATACATTCAGAACACATGCAAAGTCACGTCTTTCCCCTGTCCATAGAATAAATAATATCCTAACCCCCTTCTCAAAAGGGCTTGGAAGGTCTTCCACGGGTTGGCTTCTTCAGCATCGTTTACTGCACTGCTTGCTTCCTTTCCAGCACAGTTTGTATTCAGTCTTATTCAAGTTTTCTCAGGTCCTAGAATATGCCACACTCTCCTTGGCCCGAGGAACAGCACAGTCTTCCTACTCTAAAGACCCTGAATTCAACTTAGACATTATTTTCTTTAGCAAGTCTTTCCTTCTGGGTTGTTGCCCCTGCTTTGTTCTCTATTAGCAGGGAGGCACCATCTACTTCTCCATCATACACGTGTGGCAAGCAATTGTAACTCCTGATTTACTTTTTTGTTTTTCCCCGATAGACCTCCCTCAGCGGAAGCACAAGCTATGTCTCTTCTGTTCACTATTGGTGGTCCCATCACCTAGCAGAATTTTGGGCACTTAAATATTTGTGAAATGAGTGAACAGTTGACACAATAAGGTAGTAAATGACAGGGAAGTAATAAATAATTAATTGTTCATCAATTATTGGCTAATGAACATAATGTCAAAGAGTTAGCTAAAATGAAACAGAGTCGTATAAATCTAAATACCCAAGCCTTTCTTCCTACATCAAGGATATCAGCAGTGTGCTTCTCTACAGCAACTTAAAAAAAGTGTTTTATTGAAATACAAGTTAAAACGTACAGATCTTAAATCTAACGTTTGACTGGCTTTTGTATATTCTATACCAGGGTAACCACTACTGAGATTAATATGTAGAACATTTCCAGTAGCACAGAAGGTTCCCTCATTGCCAAAGAGCATCCTCTCAAAGGTGACCGCTTCTGACTTCCTACCACCGCAGATTTGTTTGCCAGATTTCTTTTTAATTTATTTATTTTAATTGGAGGTTAATTACTTTACAATATTGTATTGGTTTTGCCATACATCAGCATGAATCCGCCACAGGTATACAAGTGTTCCTCATCCTGAACCCCCCTCCTGTTTGCCAGGTTTTGAACTCCACACAATGAAGCGGCTTCCTTTTCTCAACATCACATTCATGAGTTTTGTTCTTTTACACTGCTGTACTTATCTTACTGTATGACTACATGGTACTTTATCCATTCTACTGTTGAAAGACATTTGGGTTTATTTCAAGTTTGGACTGTTATTTATAAAGCTATTATGAATATTCTTGTATGGGTCTGTTGATCGACATAAGCACTTATTATGTTGGGTGTATAGCTAGAAGAGGATTTGCTGTATCACAGGATATGTAGTAAGTTCAGCTTAAGTGAATATATTATCAAATACTTTACTAAAGCCATACCAATTTATTATACTCAATAAATGTATAAGAGTTTCAGTTGTCCCACATCCTTAATATCACTTTATTTGATTGATTTATTTTTATTTTTCGGCTGTGCTGGGTCTTCATTGCTGCACGTGGGCTTTCTCTAGTTGCAGCGAGCAGGGGCTGCTCTTCGTTGTGGTGCACGGGCTTCTCATTGCAGTGACTTCTCTTGTGGAAGGCTCTAGAGGCGAGAGCTTCAGTAGTTGCAGCTCATGGATTTAGAAGTTTCGGCTCCTGGGCTCTAGAGAGTCAGCTCAGTAGCTGGGGCCCCTGGGTTTAATTGCTCCAAGGCATGTGCAGTCTTTCTGGACCAGGGATCAAACCTGTGTCCCTTGCATTGCAAGGTGGATTCTTTTATTTTTTTTTTTTAATATTTATTTATTTGGCTGTTCTGGATCTTAGTTGCAGGATGTGAACTCTTGGTTGCGGCACGTGGGATCTAGTTCCCTAAACTTATACAACTAAGATGAAAACTGAACTTACTGTGATAGTATAAAAGCATTCAAAACCAGCTTCTTGAGGCTATTTTTTAGGCATAAGATAATAAGAATGGTTAATATTTACTGAGTGTGCTTTGCTTGCCAGGCATATTCTAGGCACCTTATGTAGGCTACCTCATTTAATTATCACTACAACTGTAAGAAGTAGATACTATTATCCCCTTTTTAGGGATGAAGAATTTGTGGCACAGAGAGACATCATTAAATGATAGACTTTTAAAGAACTAGATGGCAGTACCCTGAATGGATTAGTTAATGCAATCCCACTATATTGACAGAAAGCCAACTTATACAGTAGGCTGCATCTTATGAAAAAGATGTCACCTTGTATGTTAGAGAAGACTCTAGATTGGAATCCAGATCTCCTAACTTCTTGTCTAGCATTGATAACAGAACCAGCAGTGTACAAATCAGGTAAAATTAATGGTAATCAAAACAAACACATTTAAAAAAATTACTTCATTCCCTTCAGAATTTAATTATTATGGCTTTGATTTATGGAATAGTTTCACCAAATTCTAAAATGATGCTTAAAGTTCGAGCAAGGTCACATAAAGTTTCATATTTTACGGGGGCCAAGTCAGTTCAGTTACTCAGTTGTGTCTGACTCTTTGTGACCCCATAGACCGCAGCACGCCAGGCTTCTTTGTCCATCACCAACTCTCAGAGCTTGCTCAAATTCATGTGCATCGAATCAGTGATGCCATCCAACTATTGCGTCCTCTGCCGTCCCCTTCTCCTCCTGCCTTCAATCTTTTCCAGCATCAGAGTCTTTTCCAATGAGTCAGTTCTTCACATCAGGTGGCCAAAGTATTGGAGCTTCAGTTTCAGCATCAATCCTTCCAACCAATCCTTTTGGCCTTACGGGGGCCAAAAGTTTATATAATTAAGGTGGGGGTGGGGCTCATTAAGAGAAAGAATATAAAAGTATCTTTTGCAAATGTTACAAGAACCTGTGAACAAACTGCTGGGGGCCTGGTGGTAGCCACCCTCCCGTTATGACGATTTCCCCCAATAGTCCCTGTCTCATGGTATTCATGCCCTTGTATAATTCTTCTCCAACACTGTACTGAGATTGGTCTGTGAGACCAGCTGAATATAGGAGAAGTGATGTCCCTTTGGAGGCTAGGTTATAAAAGACAGTATGACTTCTACCTCTCTCTTTCTTGGATCATTCACTCACTCTGGGTAACCCAGCTGCCATGTGGTGAGACCCCTCAGGTAGCCCTGTGGAGAAGCCCATATGGTGAGAAACTGAGGCCTCCAGCCCGCAGCCATGGGAGCCATCTTGGACCATCTCCAGCTCTGGTCAAGCCTTTAAATAACTGCAACCTTGGCTGCAACCTCATGAGGCACTCTGAGCCAGAAAAGCCCAGAAAAGCTGCTCTCTGCTCCCAGATTCAGAAACTGTGTGGAATAATAAGGCTTTTGTTTTAAGCTGATACATTTTGAAGCAGTTTGTTGTACAGAAATTGGTAAGTAGGACTTCCCTAGTGGCTCAGTGGTAAAGAATCCACCTGCCAGTGCAGGGGACATGGGTTCGATCCCCGATGAGGGAAGAGCCCACATGCTGTGGAGCAACTAAGCCCTGTGTCACAATTACTGAGCCTGTGCTCTAGAGCCCAGGAGCCGCAACTACTGAGCCCATGTGCCACAACTGCTGAAGCCCTAGAGCCTGCGCTCTGCAATAAGAGAAGCCACCACAGTGAGAAGCCTGCGTGCTGCAACTACAGAGTAGCCCCTGCACTCTGCAACTAGAGAAAGCCTGAGCAGCACTGAAGACACAGCACAGCCAAAAATAAATAAATAAAAATTTTTAAAAAGAAAAGAAACTGGTAATGAATGCAGGCCCCTCACAGGGCCCTGGAGGAGGCCCATGTAAGTGAGAATCCTAGAAGTTTGAATTTCATAAGCTTTATAATAAATTGGTATCTGCCAATGTTAACGGCTGTCTATTAAAGTGCTGCAGCAAAGACAGCTAGTTTCCCTGAATAATTTGTTCTTTCTTCCATAGAGAAGAACTAGATCATGCCTGTCCAGCCAGGAGTGTCCAGCCTCCTTTGCAGCTAAGTGTTTCACGTGGCAAAGCTCTTGTTAATGGAATGCAGCAGAAGTACTGCGTTCCTTTCTGGACTGTGCAATCAAGAAAGTGGGTGTTAACACGCCTTTCCTCCCTCTCCTGGGGCAAGGATGGTGACAAGTGTAGGGAACTTGGCAGCCACATGTTGAAGATGGCAGAGCTCTGCCGGCTAAGTCCCTGAAAGAATTCACAGAGCACGGTCTCTACCCCTCCAGACTGGAATATACCCCCTGAACAACTTTGTTAGAAATAAACTTCCATTATGTTAAGTGACTATCTTTTAAAAGAAGTGAACCTGCCCTAATTAATTAGTTATCTTCTTCAAAACTCAGATACCTAATTTTCTCTCCAGGCTCTAGTCTTGGTGTTATTTATTTCTGTATCTGTTTGGTAATTTATTAGCTTTTACTTTGTAAAATTTCAAACATATGAAATTAGAGGAAATCATATAATGAAGCCCTATGTTCAAGTCGCTCAGTCGTGTCCGACTCTTTGCAGCCCCATGGACTATAATCCACGAGGCTCCTCTGTCCATGGAATTTTCCAGGCAAGAATACTGCAGAAGGTTGCCATTTCCTACTCCAGGGGATCTTCCTGACCCAGGGATTGAACCTGTGTCTCTTGTGTCTCCTGCATTAGCAGGTGGATTCTTTACCACTAGCATCACTTTAGCTCCCTAAAGAAGCCCTATATTCATCACTAAACTGTGTTTATCAGGCCATTCCTATTTCCTGTGTGTGTGTGTCATTTCCTACATATTTATGGCCATTTCCATGTCATTGGCATCCTCTCTCCCCTTTGCTCTCTCCTCAATTATTTTAAAGCAAATCTCAGAATCTCAATCAACATATCATTTCTCTGGAGACACTTTAAATGCCGTGTAAGAAATCTCCTTTGCCTTTCCTGGAAGCCAGTGTTTTCCGTGAAACTGCGGCTATGCAAAAAGCCAGCTCCCTACTGCTTGACAGCATATGATGAGGACATCGTGAACTGTGAGGTTAAGCTCACCCACCAGTGTGAGAGGCACAACCTATTCACACAGTGTACCAGACTCTACCTTCACCCCATTCAAGCTAGAAGTTTTGAGCCTATAAAAGGAACTGGCAGGGTTAGGCAGGTTGAGAGTATGGAGTGAGAACTAAAGTCAGGTGACTTGGATCCTAAACGTCTAAACCGTGATCAGCTACTCACTAGCTGTATGCTATTTACTTAATTATTCAGATCCTCACATTTTCTCATTTATAAGATGGAAGCAATATCTATTCTACCACTGGACTGATATAATAAAATGAGCTAAGATTTTTTAAACTATAAACTTTATATGATGGTCCATTTATAACATGGAAGTAAAGATAAGCTAAATTTTTAATTCTGACTTAATATTCTCTTGCAGAGTAGAATTTATAGTCACTTAAGCTACAAGAAATCCCATCAACAGAGGAGCCTGGTGGGCTACAGTCCATGGGATCGCAAAGAGTCAGACATAACTGAGCAACTAACACACACACACAAACTACAAGAATCAAATAAAATCAGTGTTATTGGTGGGAGTAAGTACTTTTTCTTAGTAGTTTATTGAATATGAATCAGCACCACCATCTCATGAAAGGGAAAATGATGTTGCAGTTTGTCCATTTCTGAATATTTTGCATCTGAGAAAATTGGACAGCACCATGGTGAGCTCCTGCAGGGAAAACAGTAACTACAATCTAAGCTGAATTTTTCTCTCAGTCACTTGCCTTCTCCCCCACCCTCACCAATATCCAGATTTTGACCCAGACAGTTCTGGATATTCTGGGATATGGAGATTTCCAGATCCTAATGACATCCCCCAGACACCAAAATGTCTCTTTCTGCATTTAAGCTCAGTTCCAACCAAGTCACTGTGTTGGGCAAGGTTGGTGTTGCTGGGGAAAGAGGTGAAGCAGTTGTTTTGCTCAGCGCACCTGTGGGCTCCCTGGAACTGGTGATGCCTGCTCACAGCCTCTAACCTCTCACTCCGGCTTCCTAGCCTTCACTCTAATCTCTGATCTTGCCTCTTGCTCTCCTGTATGTCTGCTTTCCTTTTCATTTACAATATTCCAGTAACATCATCACAGAACTATTTTTAAAAAGGAAGTGTACAATAATTCACGTGAAAAATAAGTAATATCTTTTCTCCTCTCCCGCTGAATCTGTATGCAATGTTTTTCCTTTCTGGTTTCTGATTTTAAATTGTAAGTACCTGGTAAGCTAGAATATCACTGGTGGCTCAGATGGTAAAGAATCTGCCTGCAATGCAGGAGACCCAGGCTCGATCCCTAGGTTGGCAAGAATCCCCTGGAGAAGGGAATGGCTACCCACTCCAGTATTCTTGCCTGGAGAATTCCATGGACTGGGGAGTCTGGTGGGCTATAGTCCATGGCATCGCAAAGAGTCGAGCATGACTGAGAGACCAACACACAACTGGTAAGCTAGAATATTATTGTTTTTTTAAACCTTAAATTTAGTTTTATCATTTATAACTTTTTATTTTGTATTAGTGTATAGCCATTAACCTATGGTTTTTCCAGTAGTCATGTATGGATGTGAGAGTTGGACTGTGAAGAAAGCTGAGCACCGAAGAATTAATGCTTTTGAACTGTGGTGTTGGAGAAGACTCTTGAGAGTCTCTTGGACTGCAAGGAGATCCAACCAGTCCATTCTGAAGGAGATCAGCCCTGGGTGTTCTTTGGAAGGAATGCTGCTAAAGCTGAAACTCCAGTTCTTTGGCCACCTGATGCAAAGAGTTGACTCATTGGAAAAGACTCTGATGCTGGGAGGGATTGGGGGCAGGAGGAGAAGGGGACGACAGAAGCTGAGATGGCTGGATGACATCACTGACTCGATGGACGTGAGTCTGAGTGAACTCCGGGAGATGGTGATGGACAGGGAGGCCTGGTGTGCTGCAATTCATGGGGTCGCAGAGTCGGACACAACTGAGTGACTGAACTGAACTGAACTGATAGCCATTAACAACGTTGTGATAGTTTCAAGTGGACAGAGAAAGGACTTGGCCATACATACACATGTATCCATTCTCCCCTAAACTCCCCTCCTATCCAGGCTGCCACATAACATTGAGCAGAGTACCACCTGCTATACAGTAAGTTCTTGTTAGTTATCCATTTTAAATATAGCAGTGTGCACATAGGATAGTTTTAGAATTACAAGAAAGTTGCAAAGACAGTACAGAGAGTTCCTGTCTGCCCCTCACCCAGTTTCTCCTATTGTTAGCATCTTACCCTAGCAAGCTACCTTGGCACAACTGAAAAACCAACAATGATGTACTACTATGAACTAAACTCCAGACTTAATTAGAAGTTTACTAGTTTTTCCTCTAATGGCCTTTTTCTGTTCTAGGATCCCATCCAGGACAACACTGTACATTTAGTCATCATGTTTCCTTAGCCTCCTCTGATTTGTGACAATTATTTAGGTTTTCCTTATTTTTCATACCTTGACAGTTTTGAGGAGTACTGGTCAGTTGCTTTGTATGTATCTCTCTCAATTTGATTTTGTTTCTGTGTTTAGACTGGGGTTACAGGTTTTGGAAAGGATGACCACAGAGATGAAGTACCATTCTCATCACATCATATCAGGGATAGATACTATCAAAAGAACTTATCACTAGTTGTGGTAACCTTGCTTACTTAGTTTAGGTAGTGTTTGCCAGGTTTCTTCACTGGAAAGTAACTTTCCCCCTTTCTCCATAGTCTATAGAAGCAAATGACTAACTCAGCCCATATTCAAGGTGGGAACACAGATTAAGCTCAGCCTCCTTGAAGGGAAGTATCCCCAACAATTACTTGGATTTCTAATGAAAGAAAGACTTGTCTTCTCTCTCTTTTTTTTGCTTTTCCAGCCATTTATTTTTATCAGTATGGACTTCTGGACATTTTTTTATACTGTGGTACAATGCTACGTTATTTTTGCTCTCAAATTCTCCCAGCTTTGTTTTGGGAGCTCCTTCAAGTTGGCTCCCATATCTTCTTGACATGCTTCATCCTTTTGGGTTTTTTGAGTACAACAGCATGCTTCATCTTGTATTTTCCTTGTCCCAGCTTTAGAAGCAGCCAATTCCCAAAGGAGCCTTGGTTCTTTTTATTAGAGAATGTATTAGAATTCAAAATCTGGGCACACTGGGCATGCTCGTTGCTACTGGGGAGAAACTTTAAAAATGTATTGAAATTCTTTTTTTATTTGGCTGTGCTGGGTCTTAGTTGCCACATGTGGCATATAGCTCCCTGACTAGGGATCGAACCCAGGCCCCCTACATTGGATGCACGGGGTCTTAACCACTGGACCACCAAGAAAGTCCCTGGAAACATACATATTTTAAAATTGTGGTTGTTTTAGTATGAGGCATTTGCCTGTGCTTTATAAACTTAATTATGAAAAACTAATAGGCAAAAATCTAATCTCACAAAAAATGAATGTGACAGTAGATTGTATTTATACGAATTACAGAAAGGTTCTCATCCCATTAAAATAATTTTAAGCAGAACAATCCCCTTAAATTCATTTAAAATATAATTCAATCTGACTAAATTTGATTTGAGCATAACTTTTTGGCAACCCACATTATCTCAGTTCAGTTTTCCTGGAAAACAAAACCTGAGGCAGAGGTTTGCCTCTGCCTTACCCACCACGTAAGGGTTTATTGGTGGTGCAGTCTCAGGGGAGCAAGAGTGAGGGTAAAAGAGAAATGAGGCATGAAAAGAAACCTCCCTGAAACACGGAACAGTGCATGGAGGGAGGAGAAAGAATTTATCTGTTGGACTTCTTGCTGAAGCCCAGCCCTCATCCTCAGGGGAACTGAGAAGTTGATGATGTTAGAAGATGGAGTGGTAGTAGCTACAAGTAGCAGAAGGGATGGGCATAAGTGGAGGCCATGTAAATTTGCTGAGGTGCATAACTAGGTCTGGTTACATATACATGGAGCAAAGCAAGATATATGCCCAGGGACTTCCCTGGTGGTCCAATGGCTAAAACTCCAAGCTCCCAATACAGAAGGCCCAAGTTTAATCCCTGGTCAGTGAACCAGGGGGGCTTCCACAGAGGCTCAGTGGTAAAAAATCTGACTGCAATGCAGGAGCCACAGAAGACTCAGGTTTGATCCCTGGATTGGGAAGATCCCCTGGAGGAGGAAATGGCAAACCACTCCAGTATTCTTGCTTAGAGAATCCCATGGACAGATGAACCTGGTGGACTACAGTCCATGGGGTCGCAAAAGATTCAGATACCACTTAGCAACCAAACAACAACAAAATACCATCCTTAATGCCCAGCTAAATAATATGGTCTCTACCCCCACAATTTTGTCATTTAAAGACAAGGTAAAATGAATGATGTATAAGTGAAATGAATGAATGTTGTATAAATGAAATCACATAGCATATGACCTTTAGAAATTTTATTTTTTCTTAGATATACTTGGTTTTAAGTCCTGGCTCCACCAGAGAACACTGTGATCAGGACAGTTACCGAACTTCTGGGAGCTTCTATAAGAAATGAAATAGACACACAATTTGTTTTATTTGGTTTTATCCTATCTCACAAATATTATAATAATGGAGTGGTAATAAAGACTTATTTGCATAATTTACAATTAATAGATTTTATTTTTTAGAGAAGTTTTAAGTTTACAGAAAAATTGTGTACAAAGTGCAGAAGGATCCTATATACACTTCCTCTCTTCTGTCCAGTTTCCCTTAAAATTAACATTCTGCATTAGTGGTTAACTTTTGAACTTCTGCTGTATTAGAAATGAAGAGTAGGACAGTACTGTTGTGGCAAAGTAACCTTTTGACTCCCAATAAATAGCAGTGTTTTCCTATGAATAGAAACAAAAGAGAAGTCTTGGTATGGAGACAGATAACATGAGACTCCAAATTCTATTACACAAATAGGGGCAGAGTCGTTTAAAATTTTCTTTTCTTTGTGATTTTAAAACTCTTGACTCATCTTCAAAGAGAAAGAGAATAGAGGTCATTACAAATATCATAGCCAGCTCTGTGATTTTATACTTGTGAGGACTAGTTTCAAAGTAAGTTCTCGATTCAATTCTTTGAACTAAATTGAAAACGAAAACTGCATCTGAGAGGAAGGACCAGCATCTGAAGAAAGATGATTGAAGTTCTCGTGGTGACTGGCACGGGAAGATGTCGTAGGTCACTAAGTATCCACAGGAAGAAGACATTTCTGTGTCTGCCAGTGAGACACCTCCGTTTCTGGGACACATTGATAACCACCCCCCCGAGAGGTGTTTTGGCAGTGTCTGTCAAATTTTCTTAGGGGCCCAAGGAAATCCCCTTCAGTTTGGACTCAATCTGGAAGTTATTTCTTTCTAAAGGAACTGAGCTGGTTATGAATCTCACTGAAAACCTCATGATAGGCAGAGCACAGAGATGCTGGCCAGAGGCAAAGCTGTGAGTGTGGCAAAGGGGCTGTACAAAGCTGGCAGCAGGCTCGGCACCCTGTACGCAAGGAAAGCTATGCGTCCACAGCTGAGGTCCAGGGAGTTGTTCCAGTAAATCTGAACTTTGAGCAACTGCCGATACAGATTCTGAAAACTCTGTTAAAGGATTTGTCAAGTGGCTGTTGTTCCTGGGCAAACTGGTATGTGGCAAAAACAGAGTCAATTATTCAGAGGAGGACTGCCTGGACAATGTAAGAAGTGAAATCCAGTTGAGAACAGAAACATTTCTTGAGAGTTGCCTAAGCATGCCCACCACTTCTTTAGTGAAGGCAGGATACCAGAACAGCACTGCCCGGTGTCTGTCCTGTAGGTGTGGGTATAATTAATGAAAGGCATGCATTTTCTCTGACTGTGATTCACTCAGTTAGTCTTTTTATTGTCTTTATTAAGCCCCAAGTGAAAGAATCCCTCCAGTATTGTTATAGACAACCATCAGGGCTGAGTGGATGCAAACAACAGTTGCGGTCAGCTGCCTGAATGAGGTGACCAGGTGGACAGTTGCCCTGGCAGCATGGTGCCTGGGCATTCTGTTTGGTGTATTGCCTGTTTACAATGGCACTGGGCAGGAATTCATGTTCATATGGTGATGGCCCCACAAGAAAGGGCCACTTTCTGTTTTGTCTGTTCCATTCCAAAAGACAAGTAATTTTCCAGCTTTTGTACTCTAAAGCAGTGGTTCTCCAACATTATCATGCATCCGAATTCCCTTGAGTGTGATTAAAACTTTGCTGGGCCCCACCCTCAGAGATTCTGATTCAGTAGATGGGGTGGAACCCAAGAATTTGCATGGTAAGCTTTCATTCTGTGGAGCAGCCGGATAAATTTCTCATTCCTCATGATGCTGAACTTAAAACTGGAGAGGTTATTGCCAAGTGACAGGAATGGCAAGGCACTTGTTGCAGCTGACCCTGCCTCTTTGTCTGCACCAAAGCCTCTGGGATCACTCTTCTGTGCTTATCCTTTACTGACACCACCTCCAAATCAGGATATCTAAAATGGGGAATTCACTCCCCTCTGTTATTAATTCCTCTATTCTCTTTCCTCTAGCTCCTGCTGCTAATATATGTATAAGAATAATAAATAAGGGACTTCCCAGGTAATCCAGTGACTAGGACTCTGAGCTCTCAGTGCAGAGGGTCCAGGTTCAATCCCAGGTCAGGGAACTAGACCCCACATGCCGCAACTAAAGATTCCATGTGCTACAACTGGGACTTGGTGCTGCCAAATAAATAAAATAAATAAATAAATAAAAATAATGAATAATATACAGCAGCATGTAACTGAGCCATTGTATTTCAGGAGTTCAAGGAAAGACCCATGGTGGAATTGAAACATCAGCTCCACCTGGGCAGAAGGATGGCATCGGGCTAGGCAGATGGGAGACAGCGTACATTTCACACACAGGCAGCATCTTGGGCAAAAACCCAGAGGTAGGACAAGTGGAGAGACAAGCCTGAGAGGGGTGTGTCCTGGAGACAACTAAAAGCAAAGACTGAATACGTAGGGTGGGGCCAGAGATCCTGGCAGAGTTCAGGGTAGATTTTGTAAGACATGGGAAAACAGTGAAGGCTTTAGAGTGATTAAAGTCCAGCTTTGGGCAGATTAGCTGGGTGATGGATTGTGCAGGATGGCTTAACAGTGGAGGCCATCTAGCAGGCTGTTCTGGAAATTTCAGATCTCTGTAAGCTGGCAGCAGGTTCTTTCTTAGAACCTGAAAGTGAAGTGTTAGTTGCAGCTGTCTCTTTGTGATCCCATGGACTGTAGCCTGCCAGGCTTCTCTGTCCATGGACTTCTACAGGCAATAATATTGGAGTGGGTAGCCATTCCCTTCTCCAGATCTTCCCCACCCAGGGTTCAAACCCAGGTCTCCTGCATTTCAGGGAAGCCCAGGTTCTTAGAACCAGA
This sequence comes from Bison bison bison, assembly GCF_000754665.1. Classification (NCBI taxonomy): domain Eukaryota; kingdom Metazoa; phylum Chordata; class Mammalia; order Artiodactyla; family Bovidae; genus Bison; species Bison bison. The sequence continues at coordinate 1,278,563 of NW_011494707.1, read as the reverse complement.
CATGTCTCCAATTCACGATCGAAGTCATCCCTGGATGTGACCTCAGTGGGTCAGAGCAAGCTGAGCCACATCATGTTTTGCCTACTGTCTCATATTTAAACTTCCTAAAAATCACTTTCAGTTACTTTCAATACTTTGCATGTAAATGTTCAAACTGATTTAAAATAAAGCCTTACTTTTATTAAAAAATTTTAAGCCTTAACTTTTTAAGCTTAAAAATCTCTTTCCAACTGGCTATTGTTTCTAAACCAGCCTTTGATTTCTTTGCACTCCCTCACTTTCTCAATCCTCCAAGGTTTTCTTTCCTACCTCAGTAACCTTTTCTCTTCCCTTTGATAATCCAAACCTAAATTATCTCTACATTCTTTTTCCTGGCTTAGTTTAGAGGCCTCTTTTGCCTCGTGATCAAATTCACTAAAATATACAGTGGCAGATGGTTCTCCCCCTAATGTTGCTTCCACTTAATGATTCCAGATATATGATTCATAGATTATCTCAGGAAAAAAAAAGGATATTTTCCTCATTTGGATAAGGGAATATGAACACTGTTCTCTATGTTATATGTGTCATCACATTTCTGTAGGTCGTACTGATGAAACATGAAACAGCCACTTGTGGTTCAGACTTCATCAGCAAGATACGGAAATTCCAGGCCTCAGGACCTTCACAGAACAGTAGGGTGTCTGCTACAGAGGCTGTCTCGCTGCTCCCGGCAGCCTCATTTGCCCTCCAGTGTCAGCCCTGTGGTCCCCACTGTCCTGACATTCCCCTCTCTCCCAACACAGGCATATTCTGGGTTGCTCCTCGATTCCACTCTCAATTACTGTCATGCCACCCGGCTTTCCCAGCTTACCCTCTTCCTGGGCCCCCAAGCAGATATACCTTGTGTTCTGTACTCCTCAGGGACTCTGTTCTTTATCACTGCCCCTTACCAGGAACAAAGCATGAGGCCGGAGCAGCCCTGCAATCTCAGAGACGCCTCACTGTGCTGCCTCGTGGCTGTGCTCCCTTTGATCTCCTCCAGTGCCCCAATATCAAGAGTGTGTGTGCCTCAACTCTCTCTCAGAGAACACGCAGAATCATGAATTATGTGGCAAGATTTATACAGCCAATTTCATAAACTTTGTGCAGTTTTTTAAATCATGATTTCCACAACTATAAAATTTTGTCTTTGGTAATTTGGAAATGATGGTGAGGAAACCCCACCCCTCCTGTTTCTTACCACTCTCCCTGGAGGTTTTATGTGTAGCCTCCATGTATTCAGGAATGGAGTTTCTGAGGTCCTCATTCAAAAATCAGCTGAAGCTCTCAGCACCCCAAGAACCGTCAAAATATCTAAATTTCCAAAGTTCACAAACTAGGTCCATTCAAATGTAACTTTTGAGTATCTACTCTGTGCCAGGCACTATTCTTAGTACTTGGCTGATGTAAGTGAACAAGGTAGACAAAATCTCTGCTCTCAGAGAATGGATGTATAAACAAACAATTTCAGACAGCGATACATGCTATGAAGAAAATAATACATGGTGATATGATAGATAGTGATGGGGATGCTGAGGGAGGCCTCTCTAAAGAGGTGAAATTGATGTGTGACCTCCATGACAAGGAAGAGGCAGCCATGAGAAGCCCCAGGCAAAGAATGCTCTAAGTAGGAGGAGGGTTTGGTGTAAAGTTGGCAGTGGGAGGGCCAGTGAGCCCAGAATGGAATGTAACTGAGAGATGGGGAGTGATGGGATATGAGATAAGAGAGGGAGGTAAGGATGATGTCATATAGGGCCTTGTGGGACTAGGTGAGGAGACTGAATTTTATCTGAGTACTATAGGAAGCTATTGCATGGTTCAACTAGTGGGAGATCATGATCTACTTAACTTTTTTTGTCTTTTCTCATTAGCGTTTTTGAAAACTGAGATATGATGTATATAATATGTTACTATTTTAGAAGTGTATAATTCATTGGTTTTGAGAAATTCATAATGGATACAACCATTACCACTAATTCCAGAACATTTCCACCACCCCCCAAAGAAGCCCTGTACCTGTTGGCAGTTATTCTCCTTGCCCCTTTCTCCAGTCTTTGGCAAAAAAAATTGTCTAGTTTCAATATCTATGGATTTGAGTCTAATATAAACTGAATGATATAGCCAATTGTGTTTAGCTTCTTTTACTTGGCATTATGTTTTCAAGGTCATCCATGTTATAGTATGAAATAGTATTTGATTCCTCTTTATAGCAAAATGATATTCCATTGCATGTATATACCACGTTTTGTTTATGCATGCATCTGTTAATGGACATTTTGACTGTTTCACTTTATATCTTTTATGAATAATATTGTTATGAACATTTGTATACAAGTTTTATATGACTATATGTTTTCATTTCTCTTGAGTATATACATGTATGAATATATACTTTATTTCTCTTCCATATAATTGCTAGGTTATTTGATAACTCTTTGGGTTTCCCAGGTGGCACCAGTGTGGTAAAGAACCCGCTTGCTAATGCAGGAGATGTAATAGATGGGGGTTGAATCCCTGGGTTGGAAGATCTTCTGTAGAAGGGAATGGCGACCTACTCTAGTGTTCTTGCCTGGAAAATTCCATGGACAGAGGGGCCTGTTCGGCTATAATCCATGAGGTTTCAAAGAGTTGGACATGACTGAGAAACTAACATACACACACAGTAACTCTTTAAATTTTGAAGAAGTGCCAAATTACTGCATTTTCCAAAGTGACTGCACCACTTTCACAATATCAGCAATTTATAAAGGATTCCAATTTCTCTACATCCTTGCCAACACTTGTTATTTTCTATTTTTATCATTATAGCCATTCTAGTGGATGTGAAGTATCTTAAGGTTTTTTTTTTTTTTCATTCCCCTAATAACAAAGGATGTTAAGAGTCATTTCATGTGCTCATTGTCTATTTGTATATCTGCTTTGGAGAAACGTCTATCCAAGTCCTTTGTCCATTTTAGAATTGGGTTATTGTAGTCAATTTACAATGTTGTGTTAACTTCTGCTGTACAGCAAAGTGATTCAGTTATACATACATATAGATTCTTTTTCATATCTTGTCCATTATGCTTTATCCCAGGAAATTGAATATAGTTCCCTGTGCTATATAGCAGGACCTTGTTGTTTGCTCATTCTGTATATAACAGTTTGCATTTGCTAATCCCAAACTCCCTACCCACCCCTCCACCCTCTGCCGCTGGCAACCGCAAGTCCGTTCTCTATGTCTGTGAGTCTATTTCTATTTAGAAGATAAGTTCATTTGTGCCATATTTTATTCCACATATAAGTGATATCATGTATTGTTTGACCTCTTCCTGACTTACTTCACTCAGTATGACAATCTCTAGGTCCATCCGTGCTGCTGCAAATGACATTTATTCTTTTTTACGGCTGAGTATGGTAGGGACCTAACAGAAGCAGAAGATATTAAGAAGACCTGGCAAAAATACACAGAACTGTACAAAAAAGATCTTCACAACCCAGATAATCATCATGGTGTGATCACTCACCTAGAGCCAGACATCCTGGAATGTGAAGTCAAGTGGGCCTTAGGAAGCATCACTATGAACAAAGCTAGTGGAGGTGATGGAATTCCAGTGGAGCTATTTTAAATCCTGAAAGACAATGCTGTGAAAGTGCTGCATTCAATATGCCAGCAAATTTGGAAAACTCAGCAGTGGCCACAGGACTGGAAAAGGTCAGTTTTCATTCCAATCCCAAAGAAAGGCAATGCCAAAGAATGCGCAAACTACCACACAATTGCACTCATCTCACACACTAGTAAAGTGGTGCTTAAAATTCTCTAAGCCAAGTTTCAGCAATACGTTAACAGTGAACTTCCAGATGTTCAAGCTGGTTTTAGAAAAGGCAGAGGAACCAGAGATCAAATTGCCAACATCCTCTGGATCATCAAAAAAGCAAGAGAGTTCCAGAAAAACATCTATTTCTGCTTTACTGACTATGCCAAAGCCTTTGACTGTGTGGATCACAATAAACTGGAAAATTCTGAAAGAGATGGAAATACCAGATCACCTGACCTGCCTCTTGAGAAACGTATATGCAGGTCAGGAAACAACAGTTAGAACTGGACATGGAACAACAGACTGGTTCCAAATAGGAAAAAGAGTATGTCAAGGTTGTATATTGTCACCCTGCTTATTTCACTTACATGCAGAGTACATCATGAGAAATGCTGGGCTGGAGGAAGCACAAGCTGGAATCAAGATTGCGGTGAGAAATATCAATCACCTTAGAAATGCAGATAACACCCTTATGGCAGAAAGAACTAAAGAGCCTCTTGATGAAAGTGAAAGTGGACAGGGAAAAAATTGGCTTAAAGCTCAACATTCAGAAAACGAAGATCATGGCATCTAGTCCCATCACTTCATGGGAAATAGATGGGGAAACAGTGGAAACAGTGTTAGACTTTGTTTTTTGGGGCTCCAAAATCACTGCAGATGGTGATTGCAGCCATGAAATTAAAAGACGCTTACTCCTTGGAAGGAAAGTTATGACCAACCTAGATAGTATATTGAAAAGCAGAGACATTACTTTGCCAACAA
>NW_011494707.1:1271762-1273883 GCF_000754665.1 Bison bison bison | reverse complement strand
ACCAACCTAGATAGTATATTGAAAAGCAGAGACATTACTTTGCCAACAAAGGTCTGTCTAGTCAAGGCTATGGTTTTTCCAGTGGTCATGTATGGATGTGAGAGTTGGACTGTGAAGAAAGCTGAGCACCAAAGAATTGATGCTTTTGAACTGTGGTGATGGAGAAGACTCTTGAGAGTCCCTTGGACTGCAAGGAGATTCAACCAGTCCATCCTAAAGGAGATCAGTCCTGGGTGTTCATTGGAAGGACTGATGTTGAAGCTGAAACTCCAATACTTTGGCCACCTGATGCGAAGAGCTGACCCATTTGAAAAGACCCTGATGCTGGGAAAGATTGAGGGCAGGAGGAGAAGGGGATGACAGAAGATAAGATGGTTGGATGGCATCATCGACTCGATGGATATGGGTTTGGGTGGACTCCGGGAGTTGGTGATGGACAGGGAGGCCTGGCGTGCTGCGGTTCATGGGGTCGCAAAGTTGGACATGACTGAGCGACTGAACTGAACTAAACTGAACTGAGTATTCCGTTGCATATATGTACCACATCTTCTTTATTCATTCATCTGTCAATGGACAGTTAGGTTGCTTCCATGTCTTGGCTATTGTAAATAGTGCTGTTATGAACACCGAGGTGCATGTGTCATTTTGAATTATAGTTTTCTCTGGGATATGCCCAGAAATGGGATTGCAGGATCATATGGCAACTCTATTTTTTGAGGAATATCTATATCATTTTCCATTGTGGCTGCACCAATTTACATTCCCACCAAGAATGTAAGACTGTTTCCTTTCTTCTGTACTCTCTCCAACATTTATTATTTGTATAATTTTAATGATGACCATTCTGTCCAGTGTGAGGTGGTATCTCATTGTAGTTCTGATATACATTTCTCTAATAATTAGCAATGTTGAGCATCTTTTCATGTGCCTGTTGGCCATCTGTATATCTTCTTTGGAGAATTGTCTATTTAGGTCTTCTGCCCATTTTTTGATTTTTTTTTTTCGTTATTGAGTTGTATGACCTGTTTGCTATTTTAGAAATTAAGCCCTTGTTAACTGAATCATTTGCAAATATTTTCACCCAGTCCTTAGGTTGTCTCTTCATTTTGCTTATAGTTTCCTTTGCTGTACAAAAGCTTATAAGTTTGATTAGGTCCCATTTATTTTTTTCTTTTATTAAAAAGTTAGTCTTTCTTAATGATGTGCCTGACAAAAGACCAGGCAGTCTCCCTCAATAACCCATTCCAGTATCATTTTATTTTAGTAGTCTGGAAGTTCTTTATGTCCAGTAGAAATCTCTCCTATTTTAAACCCATTTTTTCTCATTGGCTCTTCTGTACTACAGACTTATTGGAAAAAACCCTGATGCTGGAAAAGATTGAAGGCAGGAGGAGAAGGGGACTATAGTGGATGAGATGGTTGGATAGCATCACTGATTCAATAGACATGAACTTGGGCAAATTCTAGAAGACAGTGAGGGAGAGGGAGGCCTGGCATGCTGTAGTCCATGGGGTTGCAAAGAATTGGACATGACTTAGCAACTGAACAACCATAACACTATAGACAAAACAAAACAAAGCCAACTCTTTCAAAACCCCTTTAGTCTTTAATAAATGGTAAAGGATCATTTATCAAGGTGTTTGAACACTGGTAACATTGCCTGGGAAATCCATGGACTGAGGAGCCTGATAGGCTGCAGTCCATGGGGTCACTAAGAGTCAGACACGACTGAGTGACTTCACTTTCACTTTTTACTTTCATGCATTGGAGAAGGAAATGGCAACCCACTCCAGTATTCTTGCCTGGAGAATCCCAGGGACAGAGGAGCCTAATGGGCTGCTGTCTATGCGGTCGCACAGAGTCGGACACGACTGAAGCGACTTAGCAGCAGCAGCAGCAGCAACATCCAAACAACAGAACAGTGATGATGATTTCCTCTGCCAGTGTTGGCCCAGTGGCCCAGGTCACTCAATGCAGACAGGACAGTGCTGATTATAACAGGCAGATAGAAAATAACCTTGTCAGTGGCTATTTCAGGTGAAAGAAGAGTACACATTTTATGAAATAAAGGTCAGTTACTACTGAGCAAAAAAAAAAAAAGAAAGAAAAAAAAAAAAAATT
>NW_011494707.1:1231637-1271662 GCF_000754665.1 Bison bison bison | reverse complement strand
AAACTACTGTTGTAGAGGCTGAAGCAGACATTTGGAAATGAAAAGGACTGCAGAAGCAAGCAGACATTGATGAATCTGTCCCAGTGAGTGTTGCGTTCATGTCTCTTTTAGTTTTGCCCAAAGCAATTTCAATAAATCCTGCTAGCAATTTTCTCACAATTCTCTCTACGGATCATCAGAATTTCACAATAAGTAAAAGTGATTTGCTTTTTTATTATTTCATACTGCTTTGGGAAGGATTATTTTAATAAAATTAACATGTATCACAAATTCTATTTTTTTTATAATGTGAGAATTGAAATGCATAACCTATTTGTTGTTTTTAAGATCATTAAATATTTAGACATTTTCACAATGTGCTACATTTCTGTTGTTATTACTTTCAGGTAAACCCAGATAGCTTTAGTTGATAAAAAATGACAACGAATCCTTAATCCATGCTTTGTTTTATTTACTTGTATTAGATTAAAATGTTTTATAATCATATAAGACTTCCAAACTTATATATTTATTTTGATCATTGAATATATCCCATTTTTGATACCACTGTGTATTAATCAGACTTTGGTTAGGCTAGGCTATCTATGTCATGATAGCAAATTAACTCTCAAATCTCAGTGGCCTCACCTAACAATTTTATTTCTTGCTCATGTTAACCATGCTCTCTGAGTCAGTGGTGGGTTCTCTTTCACACAGTCTTTTAAGTACCTGGACTGAGTCCAATATCTTGTTGTTGCATTATTAGAACATGAGATCCCATGGCTGCTGCAGCAGAAGAGAGAGCTGCAGGTTCTCATACCAATGCTTAGATGCTCTGGCCAGAAATGCCACTCATGACTTTTATCTGCTGAAAAGCTCTTTTATTTGATCTCAATTTTTTTTTTTTTTTTGGTCCTTCTGTGTAATATGTTGGGATATTAGTTCCCTGACCAGGGATCAAACCTGTGCCCTCTGCACAGGGAATAGGAGTCTTAACCAGTGGACTGCCAGGGAAATCTGATCATAATGTTCTTTTGAAGTTCAGAATAATCTTGTCTTTAATTATGTCACCCTTCCTTATTCTTTTCTTAAGTGAACTCTATTTTTGTTAGCCTCCTCTAACTGTTAGCATTCTTAAGTGTAGACAAAGAATTGAGTCTAGGTTATTTAAATGAGAAGGGATTTATGAAGGGAGATTAGAAAGCCCAGATAATCATTGGAAAGGCTGGAGGAACAGGTTTGAGGCCAAGTACCAGCAGCCCTAGAACCCAGCAGTCTTTTTTGCAACGGGAAAGATACTGTTCCCACTGCTGACCCCAGAACCATGACACTGAATCCAATTGTGCCAGCAGAATGCATGTCTGGGCCCTGTCTGCTCTACAGGTATTTTCTGACCGGCACAACTGAGAGGTAGAAATTAACGTATGGGACCTCACCCTAGAGTCAGAGGCTAGGGAGGTTACAAAATGTTTAGTTTTAGAATTTACTCTGGGATAATAGAATTCTGGGATAAAACAATGTGGGGAACTGTTAATATAAGATGTAGGGTGGTTTTTCAGCAGATTTAAGGCTGCCATGTGTAATAGATATTTATTTATTTATTTTTAACCATTTATCATTTATTTGTTATTATTATTTTTTTTTTTTACTTTACAATATTGTATTGGTTTTGCCATACATCAACATTAATCTGCCATGGGTGTACGCGTGTTCCCCATCCTGAACCCCCTCCCACCTCCCTCCCCGTACCATCCCTCTGGGTCATCCCAGTGCACCAGCCCCAAGTATCCTGTATCCTGCATCGAACCTGGACTGGCAATTCATTTCTTGTATGATATTATACATGTTTCCTATACTTTCTTCTAGAACTCGTTTTCTTTGCCCTTGTAAATTTGTTTTCTGTTACAGAAATAATACAACTAGACATAAGAAAGAAGCAAAGACTGTCTGACACCACCCTAACATAGACACTGTTATTATTTTGGTGTATTTCCTTTTTGCTCCTTTTCTATGCAGAATTCTCTTCTATAAAATTATCTGACAGTGAATACTGATTCCCTAGTGAATTATTAGAATACAAACATTTCCCCCCATGTTGTCACATTATCTTCAAGATCATGGATTCTAGTGGCTGGTGCTGCTGCTGCTGCTGCTAAGTCACTTCAGTCGTGTCCGACTCTGTGCGACCCCATAGATGGCAGCCCATCAGGCTCCCCTGTCCCTGGGATTCTCCAGGCAAGAACACTGGAGCGGGTTGCCATTTCCTTCTCCAATGCATCAAAGTGAAAAGTGAAAGTGACGTCGCTCAGTCGTGTCCGACTCTTAGCGACCCCATGGACTGGAGCCTACCAGGCTCCTCCATCCATGGGATTTTCCAGGCAAGAGTACTGGAGTGGGGTGCCATTGCCTTCTAGTGGCTGTGCAATACTGCAAAGGTTGGAATGGCTTTTCTATGTAAATTTACCAGGTAAATATAATACTGTGATGCAAGTCAATAGGCATAACTTCTAGAACTGATTACAACTGTATGCTTATTTGTTCATTTATTCTGTGATTGTATCAACATCTTGATGGTTTCTTTATTTTCCAGTTTTCATCAAGATGCATGACCTCAGAGAGACACAGACCAAGACTCAAGGCAGATAAGGAAAGAAATGTGAAATTTGTAGGCACTTGGTCAAGTACAAAAACATAATCTTCACTCTTTCTTTCTTTATTTCTGGCAGTACTGCAAGGCATGCGGGATCTTAGTGCCCTGACCAGGGGAACCCGTGCTCCACGAACTGGAAGTATGGAATCTTAACCACTGGATTGCCAGGGAATTCTCAATCTTCATTCTTTAGAAAAAAGGGACTCTTGGTATCATCCATGCTAGTAGTGATACCAAAAGCTTGACCTCTGTATAGCAGCGCCAAATCAAATCTTGAGACAGAATTTTGGGTAAAGTACAAAAGAATAGCTTTATTGCTTTGTCAGGCAAAGGGGGAAACATAGAGGGCTCCTGTGTCCCTCAACCAGGCTCCTCCATCCATGGGATTCTCTAGGCAAGAATACTGGAGTGGGTTAGCATTTCCTTCTCCAGGGGATCTTCCCGACCCAGGGATCAAACCCAGGTCTCCTGCATTGCAGACAGACGCTTTAACCTCTGAGCCACCAGGGAAGCTGTTGTGTCCCAACCCAAGAGGATTTGATGAGGAGTTTTATAGTGAAAGTTCAATGGTGGGTTGGCTGATAAGATTAAGATGTGTGTGCAGGGCCAGCACTCTAATCTCATCTCAGTTGGTCTCCTAATTTTGATGAGATTTTCTGAACCTCTGATGACTTTCCTTTAATCTTATCTCAGGTGGTTTCTTGGCTGTTCTTCCCTTGATTAATAACTGTTCAAATTTGACCTTTGGAATTCAAGGAAGATCATGAAGGCTAGAATCCATTCCCTACAAACAAGAAATGGGGCACGGAAAGGCTTCCATGTCCAGGAGCCCCACCAGGTCCTGCTTGGTTTCAGTAGCCAGGTAATTTCGAAAAATTCCAGACAACTATTCTATTATTCATTTGCTTATGTCATCATAAATTTGATGTCATTTCTGACCATTATATATAGCAAAATCCAATTTTGTTGAACTATCCCACCCCTTCAAAAGAGAAAAAGTCACACACACTAATAACCTTAAGAAAGATCCATTAATTTTTGTATTGAGCACTCACTATTCCAAATAACTCTGCTAGGACCAGTGTGAACACAAAGGTGTATCACATATACTGCCTGCCAAGGAGACATTTAAAATCTCTGATTGGGAACTTTAGTTTAAAAAGCAGCAGTGTGTTATATTGTCTTTTAAGTTTCATTTAAAGGCACTAAGAAAAATTTTTTTCTATTTCTTTAATTTTGTATCTATATGACATGATGGATTTTCACTAAACTTATTTGATAATAATTTTATGATGTGTGCAAGTCAAATAATTATGCTGTATACTTCAATATAACTAGAAAAAAAAAAAAACCCCAAGTGTTTATTTTGCCAATAGTTCTAGGTTTGGGAATACAAAGAATAATAAAATACTCCCTGAAAAGATTATAGAAAGTAGAGTAGTTTAGGAAGTAAAGAGACAAAAGAAAAAATCACTAAATATTATTTTATAATTAAGCACAGTGTGCCTCTTGGTATATAAAATCAAAACTAACTAAAACTGAGTTTTGTTTTAGACAAAGAAAGATAGGGGAAAATAAGTTTCTGGCCTATGGGAGCATAGAAAAGGCATAAATGAGAGATTCTGTGTCACTCTTTAGGAAACCATACATATTTAGTACTAATAGAGCAAAATATTTATCTATCTATGCTGTATGTGTATATCTATAATAGAGAATATAATCAATTTCTGTTGACTTAAAAAAGATGCATAATGTGAGAGTTGCGAGTCAAGTTTTATTTGGGGCAAAATGAGGACTGCAGCCTGGGAGACAGCACCTCAGAGAGCTCTGAGAAACTCCTCCAAAAAGGTACTGGGGGAAGGTCTGTATATGTGATTTTGGTGACGGGGGAGTTCACATTCAACGGAGCACTAATCTTACAAAAGGTTTTCTGCTAGTCACGAGGAGCTGATGTCACCATGAAGGGATTTCCTGGTTTTCTAGATATGAGGAGATGCAAGGATTGGGATCATGAAATCAGTTTCTAAAAATATCTAACTATCTAAAGACCTGTTCCCCCAGTTTCCCTGGAGCACAAAGTGCCTCATTCTCTACCCTAACTCCCTTCAGGGCGTGTTGAAGGTCAATAGCTGCAGAGCCCAGGATTCAGTCTCCTCAGAGGCAGATGGCAAATGCCCTTGGCAAGCTCCAATTTGTAGCTGACATTTCTAATTAAAATATATAATACAATATCACTTATCTTGTTGCTGCTGCTGCTGCTAAGTCGCTTCAGTCGTGTCCGACTCTGTGCCACCCCGTAGACAGCAGCCCACCAGGCTTCCCCGTCCCTGGGTTTCTCCAGGCAAGAACACTGCAGTGGGTTGCCATTTCCTTCTCCAGTGCATGAAAGTAAAAAGTGAAAGTGAAGTTGCTCAGTCGCGTCTGACTCTTCGCGACCCCATGGACTGCAGCCTACCAGGCTCCTCCATCCATGGATTTTCCAGGCAAGAGTACTGGAGTGGGGTGCCATTGCCTTCTCCGATTATTTATCTTAAGAAGATGTAAAGTATTTGTTTGAGACTTTCCAATAGTTTTTGAGAGCTGACTGTGGGTAGTGGAATAGGGAGTAAAATAATGTATACTTATATTTTATTTTATATACACTATGACTTTAAAATTGTAAAAAAAAGTTATTAATAATCATAAACATGCATTCTTTAATTGCAAAATACTAGAGGATATGGCAAACAGTTTAAGAATGGTGAGTGGTATGTTTATGATTATATCTGTTAGGTAGGTAGAATAGGGAAAAGGAATCCAAAATGGCAGTGGCTAAAAGACAAGGAATGTCAAAGGAAGGTCCGAGGACCAGAGTGAAGACTTCAGGCAGAACAAACAGCACTCCTGGCTAAGCCCAATTTGCATAGGGCAGGCCCAGGTGGAGGTAAAAAACATATAAAAGGAGGAGCCAAAGCGCTTTCTCACGGACTCTCTCTCCCGCGTGCATGCGCTCTCTCTCTCTCTCTTTCTCTCTCTCACTCTCTCTCTCACTCTCTCTCCCTCCCTCCCCACGCACTCCTCCACTGTCTTCTCTTCAAGTCTTGAATTCTCCTGCTGTCTTCTAAATAAAATAGAGCAGTAACACTGATTTGCCTAAGAGCTGTAGCACGGTTTGTCCAAGACCCAAGAGCTGTGACGCGCTGAGGGCTTTAATGTCCGTCACTCCAAATCTTTGTTGTGACGAGACAAAGAACCGAGGAACATACACTCCCATGACATATCTATTATGGTAGACATGTAGACTGTATGCATTTGTCAGAAGTCATCAATTTATATACTTAAAATTGATGAATGATATGTAAATCACATCTCAATAAACATAAAAAATAAGTAAAAAATAAAGGCACTAAAAGAATTGGATTGATAGTCAAAGGACATGAGTTTTATTCATAATTCTAGCACTGTGTTTTTTTTGACAAGTTTTTCAAACTCTCTGGACCTCAGTTTCCTCGTTGGTAAAGAGAAGTTGTTAGACTGGGTGAGAGTTCAAATGTCTAATCCCTAACATCCTGAAAATACAGGACATATCCTACAGCCGTCAGTGGTTTTCTACCAAAAAAGAATAATAAAATATATATATACGTGTATTTATTATATGTGTATATATTTACATGTTGTTCTTGTTCAGTTGCTAAGTTATGTCCGAATCTTTGTGACCCCATGGACTGCAGCATGCTAGGCCTCCTTGTCTCTCACTATCTCCTAGAGTTCACCCAAGTCCATTGAATCGGTGATGCTATCCAACAAAAGACTTTTGAGAATCCCTTGGACACCTAGGAGATCAGACCAGTCAATCTTAAGCGAAATCAACCCTTAAAACTCACTGGAAGGACTGATGCTGAAGCTGAAACTCCAGTATTTTTGGTCAGCTGATATGAACAGCTGACTCTTTGGAAAAGTTCCTGATGCTGGGAAAGATTGAAGGCAGAAGGAGAAGAGGGCAGCAGAGGACAAGATGGCTGGATGGCATCACTGAAACAATGGACATGAACTTGGGCAATCTTCAGGAGATGGTGAGGGACAGGAAGGCCAGGCATGCTGAAGTCCATGGGGTCACAAAGAGTCAGACAAGACTGGGCGGCTGAACAACAATAACTCTGCATGTAAGTTAAATAAACAAGGTGACAATATATGGTCTTGACATACCCCTTTCCCAATTTTGAACCAGTCAGCTGTTCTATGTAAGGTTCTAATTGGTGCTTCTTGACCTGCATACAGGTTTCTCAGGAGACAGATAAGATGGTTTGCTATTCCCATCTCTTTAAGAATTTTCCAGTTTGTTGTGATCCACGGAGTCAAAGCCTTTTGTATAGTCAATGAAACAGAAGTAGATGTTTTTCTGGAATTCATATACAAATAACATTTGCTTTGAAAAACTTATAAAATAGATATCCTGTATAAAATTCATTAAGTACTAGTAGAACCTTAAAATTGATCATGAAAAGAATAATTATCCCTTAAGAGTTTTCTATAGCACTTGGAGTTAGGAAAATCTTGACCTGCTTCCATCCTGTAAAAGTGCTAATGAACCTCTGGACAAGATGATCTCAGACAGGATCATTTAGGTGCACGTTTAAGTACAGGATTCAAAACTAAAATCGTTATTGTTTACAAGTGCATAATGGACAGGCAGGTTCTGAATATGTAAGGTACTTGTCGAATGTAATCTCATCTAACCTTCACAGCAGCCCTAAGAAGGAGGTATTATTACAGTATTTGTTTTACAGACAAGGAAACTGAGACTCAGGAGGTTAAGTAGTTTGTCCAAAGCTAGCAAGCAGCAGAGCCAGTTTTCCAATGCAGGTCTGCCTGACTCCAAAGTCTATGTTCCTTCCATCCCAACCTGTCTTGTAGACCTTTCTCACTGATTTAATTAATATTGATATTCCTATTAGGATAATGATCCTAACTTAACTGAACTAATTTCTCATATCCCAGTGTAGTCAAAACCAGCAAAATCACTTAGAGAATGAAGGTGATTCTCCAGAAAAGTTTAAAAATACAGTCTTACTTAAAATACAGTCTTTTAAAAAACATATTTTTATATAAATATATATGAATATGCACTGGCATTAGTAGAAAACATCACTATTGGGATATAAATAACTTCCTTTCCATTTTGTCTTTTCCAAGTATTCTCTAAAAATGGCTGAAGAAGAGCTTCCTCCGCTGAGTCCCTGGCTGCTCAAGAACATTTGAGTCAAAGTTTCTTTCTGAGTCTCCATCATTCTTGCGTGTGAGCCTGTGTACTAAGTCACTTCAGTCGTGTCCGACTTTTTGTGACCCCATGGACTGTAGCCTGCCAGGCTCTTCTGTCCATGGACTTTTCCAGGCAAGAATACTGGAGTGGATTGCCATGCCCTCCTCCAGAGGATTTTCCTGACCCAGGGATCGAACTATCATTTTAGAGGAACCCCAAAGTAGTTTTGTTTATCCCTTAAGTTTTTTTTGAAGGATACTTCATTTGTAATCATTTTTACTTAGCATGCAACCTGTATATCAGGATGGCAAAGCCTTTTACAATTACTGCCTAATACATTCTTCCAGCAGCTTCTGGGGAGACCAACATTTTACAGAAAAGCAAAATGAGATGTTGATACCTACATTTACTTGGCCAGAGTGATCCAGTGACTTTCTGTACTTACAGCCAAGGGAAACTCTACTCCTTGAATGATAACATTTTACAGTTACACTGAAACTATAATCACAGAAAGCCTACTTTTTAAGTGATTCAGTGATAGAGATGTCTTTAAAAAAATCTAGAGTTCTCAATTTACTTCTTGGAATTGATTCTCCTTTTGATCTTTTAAGTATCCTCCCTTAAGTTAATTGATAAAAGTTTTTAGCTCTTCATTTTTGCACTGATTTAAAAATGAAAAACTCAATGCTATTTTATGTCCAACAGACTTCCTTGCCACCACTTGGCTTGCTCTTTTACATTTTTGTATTAGCATAAAGCTTGATGCTAAATAAGAGAGAGAAGTTGCAGCTCTCCCTATAAACAGAAGCCCTCCTATATTTGATTTCTAGCCATTTCCACCTGAACATTGGTCCCTGTTATTAAATCAATATTTTTTTGATTCATTATACTGTTCATTCTTGGCAAGAGGAACTTCCATCTTTTAACCTTTCTCATGACTAAGCTGAATGTGTCTTTGGTTTGAATGAAAAATATACCATTAAGAGAAGGTAGTAAATCTTTGTTATGTGGCTAATAAATAAGACCATGGTATTTTATATTTGATTTCATAATACTTTGAATTTGTAGTTAATAAGCAGACTCTCAAGCATCATATTATAAATGAAGAGCCAACTTTATTTAAAATTTTATGTTAGGTCATATGATAACTTGACAATTATTTTGATAGCTACAAAGAAATAAAACACCAGCAGAATATATTTAAGAAGCTGTGTCATCATGTACACTTAGAATCAGAAAAATAAAACTCCAGTAATGGAAGCACTATTATGTTTTATTAAGTAAAATCTGAACAATAATCTTTAGATGGATTATTAATGGTTTTATAGATATCTATTTATTTTTCTGAAGTATAATTTAGAAATTATAGTAGAGAGAAGTCAATTGAAGACTGAACAAATGAAGACAATGACTGAACAAATGAACACAATTTCATTACTTGACAAAGATTGGCGGACCCTTTTGCAGTTAATTTTTCTCTGAATCATCCTTTAAGGGTGTTTTCTTAAAATTAACTATGGTTATATTTTAACTAGTTTTATCTAATGTTTTGAATTAAATTACCTCTTTAAAATATTTATGTAAGGTGAGGTTTCTTGAGAAATCCAGAATAAGTGGAAATAAATTTATGCAACTGAGAAACTTAACATATATATCTAATATATACATAAACTCAAACATTTCTATTGGATGAATACAGTGCGATGTACTTTAGTCTTTATAGAATTAATTGAGAAAATTCAAATTAGTAAAGATGTTTATGCCATCAGATTAATTAATTGACTCATCTCTTGGCAGCGGAAGTGAGGCTGTCCACATGAAGTAGTCACTGGCCTTGAGACCCAGATGACTGGGTGCAAATCTTGGCTATCTTGATGATGAGTCACTGATGTCTCTGTATCAGATCCTTACTCATAAAATGTTATTAATGGTATTTTTAGACTTAGGTGGATGGTGAAAGGTATTTTATCAAGTGCTTATAAATGCTTTGAAGGTTAGAAGTCCAGAATGTTATTAGATCACAATATACAGAGTAGAAAGATATTAAAAATGGCTCACTCATTACTGTCATGTTTGAATGGATTTCTCAGGATTAAGAAACTTACTTAGTTAAATATAGAGCCCAGTTGCTGGTGTTTAGAGGGAAATGCTATGTTAGACTCACTTAGCAATGACAGTCTGTCAGTCTCTAATGAGTGTGGATATAGAATTACATACTCTAGTAGATGGCTTTACTTATTTTAGTGTTGTTCAAACTGGTCCTCTAGGGGTTTCATAATTTTACCTTCAAATTTTTTATTTTAATGTTGCTTTTGGTCCCATCCAATTCTTAAGGGCATATCTGCTTGAACTCAATCATTCTATTACATATTGGTCTAGTTATGACTCTTGTTTAGTTGCTAAGTCATGTATGACTCTTTTGTGACCTATAGACTGTAGCCTGCCAGCTCCTCTGTTCATGGGATTTCCCAGGCAAGAATACTGGAGTGGGTTGCCATTTCCTTCTCCAGGGGATCTTCCCAACCCAGGGATCAAACCCCAGTCTCTTGCACCTCCTGCATTAACAGGTGGATTCTTTACTACTGAGCCACAAGGGAAGTCCTTAACTCTCTTGTTACCAGTGCTCTGATTATCGTGTCACTGATTGCTGGGAGCTCCAGATTTTGAGTTGACCCGGATTTTACTATCTTCTCAACAGGTGACAGTCTTGGGAATGACTTTTCCTCTCTAAGCTTCTTGTTACAAAAACACCTTAATTAATAGCCCTTTGAGAATTTCCAAAGTAAAATGAACCAATAAACAAATATGAAGTCTTAAAATTCTGAATATTAGCAGGCACATAAAATTACATAATTGTTAAAGTCTCTTGTAGGTCCAAAATGCTGTAATTATAAAACTTAAGGAAAAAAAAGTGTGGTGATGCATACCCACCCAGTGGATGATATACAGGACTGACCTCCTGCTGCTTTGCATTTGCTTCATTGTTGCATGAGATGTGTGTGGAAGGGAGATCTGGGGCACTGAGAAGAGAACAGCAAGGCTGCCCACAAAGGCAGACCACAGGAGGGGCTGGGCAGGAAGCAGTTTTACTTCCTGGTAGGAGAAAGCCACAAGGCCTAGGCTGGGCCGAGGCAGTGAGGTACCTTGGGTGATAAGCTTAAGGAGGCCTCTGCTCTCGTGGGCAGTGTAAGAGTAAGGGTGTATTTGGTACTCCAGGAGTCCAGCCCTGGGAAAAAGGCTTAACAAGATCTGTGCCAGGGAACAAAGAAAGGGCCACAAACCTGGGAATCTGGAAGCCAGAGTTGGAGAGGCCAATCAAATCCATTGCCAGCTAAACTGTGAAGTCCTTTGTTTTCTGTTGTCTACCCTCTCTGGCTCAGGGCAATAAATTCCAACAGTTTCACAGCCTTAACTTCCTGCTCTCCCAGGAACACCAACTTAGAGGAAGGGACAGTTAATTCTGCGGAATCAATACAGAGACAACAGAGAAGAAATAAGGTGTGGGGGTGTGGGGGGGAAAAGATGATCAGAATAAAATACCTCCACAAAGTGACCTGGGGCTCCTCCTGAGCCTACACTCCCTCTGCTGGGCTGGGCTTGGGACCTTGACAGAGGCCTCTCTGCTACACAGCTTTAAAGCCCTGGTTGTGCTTTGAGGGACTCTTTCACCTTTTTGGTAATTACTGCTCCCCTTTGCACAGAGTCTGGAGCAGCCAGAGCTATGTTTTCATTTAGCAAAACTGAGCGTAAAAGGTGATCACTGAACCTGTTATTTCAGGCTTCTATTCTGCCTGATAGTGGAAATATAGCTCAGAAGATTGTAGATAAGTTGACTTCTGAGTTTTTTTCGCCATGTCTGGTAAATTCCATGAATTCACAACTCCAACCCCCGTCTCCCCAGAGTGGCATCTAAGTTCTAGGTGCCACACAAGGTGAAGCACCAGGGTCACAAATGCCCCTTTAGGCTGACATTCACTGCCCATGTCCAAGCTCCTGGGATCCCCAGTCATCAGTCCTGCTATAGCAGCTCCTTATCTTCTTTAAAAATTTCAGTTTATCTATGCTCTCCTGTATGTTTATTTTTAATTTATTTTCATTTACCTATTTGGCTGCACTAGGTCTTAGTTGTGACACGTGGGATCTTTAGTTGCGGCATATGAACTCTTAGTTGAGGCATGTGGGATCTACTTCCCTCACTAGGGATCGATCCCAGGCCCCCCGCCTTGGGAGTGAGGAGTCTTAGCCTCTGGACCACTGGGAAGTCCCAGCAGCTCCTTATCTTGACTGAAGTGATTCTTCCTGAGCCATGTCTTCACCTCTCTTCAGTTCAGTTCAGTTCAGACGCTCATTCGTGGTCCGACTCTTTGCGACCCCATGAACTGCAGCACGCCAGGCCTCCCTGTCCCTCACCAACTCCCAGAGTTCACTCAAACTCACGTCCATCGAGTTGGTGATGCCATCCAGCCATCTCATCCCTCTGTCGTCGCCTTCTCCTCCTGCCCCTAATTCCTCCCAGCGTCAGAGTCTTTTCCAATGAGTCAACTCTTCGCATGAGGTGACCTCTCTTAGGGATTGGGAAACTTGAATGTCCTCCGGTGCCATTCTGGAGACTTGCGGGGCTGTCTTAGACACATCTGGTTGCTACTTCTACCCATTCCTGTTTACCTTGGTCTCACCTGAGAAGTGAACACAGGTCCCTCTGCTCTCAGATTCCCAAAACTCTCTGAGGATTCTAACAGTCATCCTGACTCCTCCCCACCCGACTGCCTCTGGAGCCTCAGTCTGAAGTTACTTACCCTTGCTCTCTTATATTTGACTCTCTCTCTCTTCTCCTTGGAGATTATCTAACACTACAGCATCCACTAGTCATGTGTGGCTACTGAGCTCTTACAATGCGGCTGGTCCAAAATGGGATGGACGCAAAGCAAAAATGCACACTAATTTTAAAGACTTATTTGAAGAAAATATTCTAAAATATCTCATTAATATTTTTAATATAGCTTACATACATGTCGAAATGATACTATTTTGGATATGTTGAATTAAATGTAAAATAGTGTTACAATTCATTTCATTTTTTTCTTTTTACTTTGAAAAATGTAGCTACTAGAAAATTTAAATCGCATTGTATTTCTTTTGGACAGAGCTCATCTAACAAATTTAAGGAAGTGTTGTGGACTGAACTGCGACTCTACCCATTGCGCAAACTCCTATTTGTAGTCCTAACCCCCAATGTAACTGTATTTGAAGATAAGACCTTTAAGAGAGTAATTAGTGTTTAATGAGGTCATAAGGGTGGGGCCTATTGGATTAGAGCCATATAAAAAAAGGAAGAGACATCAGGAAGGCACAGACAGAAGAAAGACCATGTGAAGACACAGTGAGATGGCATCAGTTTACAGGCCAGGAAGAAAGGCCTCATCAGAGGCACACTGCCGGCACCTTGATCTTGGACTTACAGCTTCCAGAACTGTGGGAATATCAGTTTCTGCCTTTAATATTCTGTTATCTTCTACCTAGTCCATGGTATTCTGTTACGGCTGCCCTTGCAGACTAATAGAGGAAGGACACCTCATTCTGACATCATGTCTTCTTTTAAAACCAAATGTCAATGGCATTGGTTTTAGCTTTTGAGCCTTAAAAACCCTTCCTCTTAATCAACTGTCTGTGCCAGAGATTTTAAAAATCTGGTTTGAAACTCAAGAGTTGAGTGAAAATGGACTCTTTGGGTCTCTGTTGTGACCTTCCTTCCCCAAGGCCTTAGAAGGAGTTACCCTCTGCTGCCTGAAGTTGAGGGAGAGATCACAGGAAAAATGGGAAGTATGGGGGAAAAAATGGTTGATATCATAATATTAATTTGCTACAGCAGTTACTTTCTCTCTTTCCCCATTTTATCAAATTTCAGGAGGAATCTGACTTTATTTATTTAATCATCCATTTATTTGTTTTTTATTTGTTGCCTACAGATTGATATGTATATTTTAGTGTGGATAGCTTTCAGAGAGCATTTTCACTGAAAATTTCATGTCTTTAATAATGAAAGATACTATAAGCTGTTAAAGAAATTGAAAATATCACAGTAAGTGCATGTTAGTGGTAGAGAGAGATGGGTAAAAGTACTAAAATCTTGTTGTTCATGTCATTAGAGCTCAGAAAGTTTTGTTAGCTATGGAGGAGATCTTGTTGTCCACCCTTAGCACAGATCTTACTTTGCTAGAAGTCCTACAATTCCTGATGTAATGCACAGGGCACACACATGGTAAGTCTTGGCTTCCAACCATGGCAGTGGTCAGATTCAGTGGAATGCCAGAAAGCCAACTCTTGTGCTTGGATGGGCATGGGGAGCTTTTCCTATCTTTTGTACTTTTCTGATTCACTAAGCATAGCTAGGTCTTACTGCTCACCTCACTGCACTATCAATCTGTATTTACTTCTCTGTGAACCCTGAATATTCCTTTACTCAATACCTAGTATATAGTTAATGTACAATGGAAGTTTTAGGAATGAAACTAAATGAATGCATGAATCCAACAAGTTCTGCCCTCAAATCCTCACTTCAGACTTTCTCTTACCTTTTTGTTAGCCTGGACATGGATCAAGCATCTCCCTCCATCTCCTTTAATCTCAACCAACCTCTCCTTTACAAAAACAAATTATTTTTAAAAGTCAATTAATTACGCAAGTACTCTATGAAGATATTATCAATATAACATGATAAGATAATACGAAGAAATTGAGAACTCCCTGGCAGTTCACTGAAGTGAGCCTGGGTTTGGGGAACTAAGATCCTGCAAGCCATAGGGCACAGCCAAAACAAACAAAAACCACAACAAACAAACTAAAAAGAGATGGCAGAAGCCCGTTACAACTCCATGGCAATCTCCTTCATTTCACAACAGTGTGGGAATAGCTTCTACCCCCCTTTATAGATGCATTATGTACCTACTAAAATAGACATAAAAGTGTATACTAATACATTATTACCACCTTATTATATATGTTAATATACATATTATACATATTTAACCTAAATAATTTTATGCTATTGTGTACTGTTTAACAACTTGCTTTTTTTCCCCCACTAAATTACTTGATAGCCTTTTATGTCACTGCCCATTCATCTTCCTTGTTCTTGTTTTAGTTGCTGTAAGTATTCTATAGCACAGAGGAAAGAAAATACATCTAAAATATATTTAACTTCTTTATTGATGACCCTATGGTAGCTCAGACGGTAAAACATCTGCCTGCAATGCAGGAGACCCGGGTTCAATTCCTGGGTTGGGAAGATCCCTTGGAGAAGGAAACAGCAACCCACTCCAGTACTCTTGCCTGGAAAATCCCATGGACAGAGGAGCCTTGTAGGCTATAGTCCATGGGGTCTCAGTTGATCACGACTGAGCAACCTCACTTATTGATGACACTATAGGCTGTTTGCGGAGAAGGCAATGGCACCCCACTCCAGTACTTTGCCTGGAAAATCCCATGGATGGAGGAGCCTGGTGGGCTGCAGTCCATGGGGTCGCTAAGAGTCGGACACAACTGAGCGACTTCCCTTTCACTTTTCACTTTCATGCATTGGAGAAGGAAATGGCAACCCACTCCAGTGTTCTTGCCTGGAGAATCCCAGGGACTGGGGAGCCTGGTGGCTGCCGTCTGTGGGATCACACAGAGTCGGACACGACTGAAGTGACTTAGCAGCAGCAGCAGCAGCAGCATAGGCTGTTTGTAATTTTTCACTTTTATAAACAATGAATATTCACTTATTTATATGTTTCTTTAGACACATGTGCAAGTGCTATTTTTAATGACAGATCCTTAGAGGTTGACTTGCTAGGTTAAAGGGTGCGTGTAAATTCTAGGGAATATCCTGAGAAGGAGGCTTTCTCAGCCATTTGCCATGCAATGTTTCCTTGCTTGTAAAGCAAATAGGCTTGCTAAAATGTATGAGGGCAGAATGACACGGCAAGACTTAGACTATCCCAATCCAAGGAGATAATTTATGTAAGTTTTACGGCCACAGATAGAAATCACATGACGTCCTTTAACATCCCGTTGACATCCCATCCTGTGGTTGTCTTTCTCCACAGCAGAGCAGTATGGAAAATATCCTTCAGAGCCCTTTCCCATGCATTTGCATTATGTCTTGAAGATTTTGCATCCTGCTACTTTGTGATACCTCTATAAATGAACAGAGGAAGTGGCCTTCCGTACTCCAAATGAGAAAGGAAATGTTGTTATTAGTCATTACTGTCTGTCATCTTGTTCAAGAAAGGGAAGGTGGGTCATATCAAGAGAATCAGAGTTACCAGGTCATAGGCAAGGTGATAGGCCTCAAGACTTGTATCTGCTCCATGGACATGTCTCAACAGTTAATGTGGTAAACTTCACTATCTAAGTGGTGGGAAAACAAAGTGTGTAGTATCTGAGCACTTAAAATATTATTTGGCAAAGGAAATAAAGTGACTTTTCTGAAAAACTTTTCTGATATATTCTCTTGGAGTTCAGAAAATTTTCACTCACTGATTTATATACAGAAATTATTAATTACTGAGGATTTGTCAGGAATGGGTATATCCTCTAACCACTGGCTCAAAATCACCCAAAATAATATATTTTAAATTTTAGTAGGTATATTGCCAAATTACCATCCAAAAGGCAGGTATCAATTTGTACTCCCTCTAATAGTGATTGAGTCTAACATATTATCAATTGTTGTCTGATGGGGTGAAAAATAGTATCTTACTATTTTAATATGCATTTCTCTAGTGACCAGTGATATCCAGCATATTTTCACATAATATCTGACCACCTGTATATTCTCTTGTGAATTGTCTGTTCATATCCTCTGCTCATTTTCTAATTTGTGTGTCTTTTTTATCTTTGTTATTTATTTGTTTTTTGGCTGTGTTGTGTGGCTTGTGGGATGTTAGTTCCCTGACCAGGGATAGAACTCAGGCCCTCAGCTATGAGAGCATGGAGTCCTAACCACTGGACCACCAGGGAATTTCCTTTTTCTTTTAAGAATAGCTTTACTGCTTTGCCAGGCAGAGGGAGCCACAGCAGGCTAATGCTGCAAAACCATGGGTCCCCTCTTCTTTATTGACTTGTATGAATTTACTAGGTATTGTGTATATGAAATTTTCATTCTATATTGTTAATATTTCCTATAGCTCTTTTGTTCTTTTGATTTTGTTTAAGGTGTTTTAATACAGAAATGCTGATTTAAGTAAGTATAGCAATCAATATTAACTCTTTATAGGCTTTATAATTTTTGGAATTTTAGTTTAAGAAGGCTGTGTTTCACCAATGTTATTAACATATTCTTCAACATTTTCCTCTAATATTTTAAATGTCTTTAAAATTCTAAAATATGAGTACATTCTCACTAAAACTGTAAACAATTTTTAGTAATATGATGAACTAGGCCTTAAGTAAAATCCTTCCCAGTATAGCATATGTAAAAATCCCATATAAAATATCAAAACAAACAAAAATATTTTATGTATATTTGTCTGAGGCTGAACTGGTAAGAAATTAAGGGAATTTTTTATAAGCTGGGTGAAAAGAAAGCAAAATCTGGAGGGATAGCAAAGCCCTGAGTGTTTATGTGATCCTCAGTGGCCAACAGTCCAAGTTTTAATGGGCCCAGTGCTTCAAGGACAAAGAGAATACCAGGGTCCAAAGTAAGATGGGAGCTAGGATGGGGTATCTTCAAGGATGACTCTTCTGGTGCCTGAACTAGAAAAATCCCATACAGCAGAGGGTTAGTGGTAATATTTGCCAATCTCACTTGGGCTCTGGGCAGAGCTGAAGCA
Organism: Bison bison bison; assembly: GCF_000754665.1. Lineage (NCBI taxonomy): Eukaryota > Metazoa > Chordata > Mammalia > Artiodactyla > Bovidae > Bison > Bison bison. The sequence continues at coordinate 1,253,979 of NW_011494707.1, read as the reverse complement.
AGAAGAGAAAGGCCTGAGAATTCTTACTCATCAACCTACTTCCACATGTGTTTAGAACTGTACATTCAAAAAAAATGCCCCAGGCCAAAAATGAAGCTGGGGCTTCCTTGGTGGCTCAGTGGTAAAGAATCCTCCTGCCAGTGCAGGAGACAGAGGTTCAATCCCTGGTCTAGGAAGATGTCACATGAGGTGAGCAACTTAGCCAGTGTGCCACAACTACTGAGCCCACGTACCGCAACTGCCGAAGCCCGTGCACCCTAGTCTGTGCTCCGTAACAAAAGAAGCCACTGCGATCCACCTGTGCCCTGCAACTGGAGAGTAGCACACGCAGCAACGAAGACCCAGCCCAGTCAAAAATAGATAAATACATAAGACTTTTAAGAAATGTACTTGGGAGTATCCCTAATACCAAGAGCAATATGTGAGGAAATAGCAGAACTAGCACAATGCCAAGTCAGGCATCAAAGTCTTCAAATAATGGAATGATCTGGTACAGAATAAAATATAAGTATCAATATGTTTAATATATATAAAAGATTATTGAGAGAATACCAAACTATAAAGTATCAGAATTGGCCACAGAGATTTGAAAAAGAACCAAAAAGAACTACTACATATTAAAGATGTAATAACTGAAATTAGAAACTCAACGGAAATCTTGAAGAGTCAATTAGGCTCAATGGAAGAGATAATACATAATAGATTGGAGGAAATTACAACAAATTCAGAAGACAAAGAGAATGAAACTACAAAAGAAATATTAAGAGACACACAGAGAGAAGTTCTGAAATGTTTAATTGCAGTTTCAGGAGGAGGTAACAAATAAGGGAGAAATTATACTATTCCAAGAAATAATATTGAAAATCCTAAAATTTGAGGAGAGAATTTCTTCTTTTCATCTCTTGATGAGAAATACCAATACACAGATCAGAAAACAGAAAGAACTGCAGACAGTGTAAGTAAAAAGAAATCCACAACTAGTCATATTAGAGTGATATTTTAGAATGCCATAAGAAGAAGACTATATTAGAAGCATGAAGAGAAAAAGACAGTGTTATCTATAAAAGAACTATTTCAACTGAAGGATTTTCCCACAGCAACAAAGGAAGCCAGAAGACAGCAGAATGGTACATTAAATGTGCTGAGAGAAGATAAATGTCAAAATATCCTATTATATGCAGCAAAATTATCTTTCAAACATGAGGTTAAAATTAAGTAATTTCTGACTGAAAAAATTGAGAGTTTTTATTACAGCAAACCTTTATTCGAAGATCTAGAGAATGCCCTTTAGGATGAGGGATAAAAAGCACAGAAAGAGAAAAGTGAATAAGAAAAAATAGTGAGCAAAGAATATGGTAAACATGTCGATAAATCTAAGCAAACGTTTATTGAATAAACCAATGATAATGTTTATTTTGAGGGTTAAATAAGGTAAGCTAGACACACCTAGACAACAACAGAATGTATAATGAGAGTGGTGGAAGGAATTAAAACATTCTAAGGTTCTTTAATTTTCCTAAGCGTGGATAACCACACTGATTATTCTTCGGGCATTAAGTTAAATATAAACTTAAAATTTCCAAGGTAACTATATTCATTCATATGCATTGCTACCTAGCAAATTCCCACAAATTTAGCAGCTGAGAATAATATATATCTGCTTCTCAGTTTCTGTGGGTCAGGATCTCAGGCACGGCACAGCTGAATCCTTTGCTCAGGGTCTCTCTCACAAGGTTGCCATCAAGGTGTCGGCCAGGCTGGGATTCTCACTGGGAACTCAGGGTCCTTTTCCAGTTCCTTCAGGTTATTGGCAGTATTCAGCTTCTTGTGGTTGTAGGCCAGAGACCTCAGCTACCAGAGGCTGCCCTCTAGGCAAGTCACGATATGACTCTTTGTGTCCCTCCAGGCTAGCAAGAAAAGTCTGCTGCTTCAAATTTCCCTTTTCTGGAAGGGCCTACCCTTTCCTACAGGTTCTCCTGATTAGGTCAGGCTCACCCATGATAATCTCCCTTTTAATCAACTCAAAGTCAACAAAAGTGGAACCTTAATTGTATTTTCAAAATTCTTTCACCTTTGCCATATGATTTAATCAAGATGGTAATATCCATTATATTTACAGTCCCCACCTACACTCATGGAAAGGGAATTATACATGACAGGATGGGAATCAGGAGGAGCTATCTCAGAACTCTGCCTCTTTCAGTAACCATTAAGAAGTACAATTAGATTCTATGCTTTCCAAACCAATAAAGGTGAAAAAAGAATAAAAAAAGTAAAAAAGTATAGTCAACTAAAACAAAGAGTGAAAACATTGAAAAGTGGGGTACATGGAAAATATAATAATAAAATGATAAATAAATCACAGTCAATCTCAAGAAACTACATTCTTCTGATGCAGTCAAAGATTGGCAGTTGAATTTTTTAAAAGTTCAACTTTTTGCTATCAAGAAGATACACATCTCACCGTAACTAACACAGAAAGTTTGAAAGGAATGCAAGCGAACACTAACCAAAAGGAAACTGAGATGGCTAAAGCAGAAACAGACAAATTCAATTTCAAGAAAAAAGTATTGCTAGAGGTCAACTAGGTCACTACATATTGAAAAAAAATTCAATCCATGAGCAAGATATAAAAATTTTAACTTTGTCAGCACTTAAAATATTTTCAACATATGGGATGCAAAATTGTCAAAAGTTGAAGAAGAAATGATCATATCACTGTTAGAAATATTTTAACATTCTTCTTTCTTTGATCAATAGATCATGGAGACAAGTTTTGAGAAACAATTACAAAACTTGGCCTAACAGACATAGAATATTGTACCCAAATATTAGAGAATACACATCCCTTTCAAATGTATGTGGAACTTTTACAAAAAATTACCACATACTAGGACATAAAGTATTTCAATAAATGTCCAAGAACCAGTATTCTTGACCAGCATAAAATTAAACTAGAAAAAAATAATAAAACTTCCACATATTTGCAAATTTAGAAAAATACTTCTAAATAACTGAAGGGTCAAAGGAAAAAATTACAATGGTAATTAGAAAATGAGTAAAAATGTGTGGCATGCAGTTAAAATGTTACTTTGGGGGAATTTACAGATAAATGCTTATACAGAAAAGAAAAAAATGAGAATAAATGAGAACTCATTATTAGATATTATAAATAAGCAACAAAAACAAGAGACAAAGCAGAAAAAGCAGAATGTGGGAAATAATGAAGATAAAAACAGAAATTAATAAAGTAGAAAATAAACTAAATGATATATTACTTAGAAATATATATATTACTTTTTATACATTAGTAATATATAACTTAGGTCTTATTACTTAGTAAACAATATACAGCTTAAGTAATAATTATTACTTAATAGTTTAGTAAGTAATAAGTATTATTTTTTATATGTTACTTATATAATGCTGAATATTTTTTCTATAGAAAAAAACCTAAAACCAAAAGCAAGGAGTGAGTAACACTAGCTATAGGTTAACAGTTATTTTTCTGGGTGAGGAGGGGGAAACAATCATTTAGGGGCCCCCAGAGGTCTTCATGGTATAGGCGATGTTCTATTTCCTTAACTGAGTGGGAGAGACCCTGGTAACCATTTACCCTTTTACTTCTTCTTCGTTCCCTCCCTCCTTTTCTTCCTTTCTTACTATTTTCTTTTTGGCCATGCTGTGCAGCTTTCGAGATCTTATTTCCCTGACCAGGAATTGAACCCGAGTCTTTGGCAGTGAAAGCGCTGAAGTCCTAACAACTGAACTGCCAGGGGATTCCCTTCTTCTTCTTTTCTTTTAATGTGTATATACAGTATATAATTTATTTCATATTGTGATGTTTTGCACTTTTTAGTTAATTTTTTTTTTTACTGTACTTTTTAAATGCAGACACAGCAAAAATCTCCTTATAACCAAGCCTCCCTCAGAGGAAGACAAACTCTTACCAATTTCATGTGTCTTTCTAGATTTTTTTCCTTAAATTAACATACATATATCTGAGAAACATATAGTGTACTATTTTGTGGGATGGAGGTTAACATAAAGTAATATTTTACCAGCTGTACTATTGTAGAATTTGTTTCTTTCCCTTAATATTATCTCTTAACAAACTTTCTTTATAAGTACACAGATACCTGGCTCATTTCTGATGTGTGTGTGTTTTCACAGTATATCAACCAGAATAAGCTGGGCTGTGCAATAGTAATGAACAAACTTAGATTCTTGGTAGCTTACAACAACAATAGTATATTTTCATGCTTATGCTACCTGTCTACTGTGAATTGACTTACACTGTGTTTGCGTGTGTGTGTGTGTGTGTCAGTGTCCTATGTACTTGTCTCTGTACCTCCCACTATGTAAAATTTTTTAAACTACTTATTATTAATGATTATTTGTGGGGTTTTTTTTGCCTATTTTCTCTTCTATACCAAATTTCAATCAGCTTGTCAAATTTTATTAAAGGACATACATTTTAACTATGGCTTTTTTCCTTAAAGCCCAGTTCTCCCTCTTCTCAGTAAATGGCATCATTATCCTCCTAGTTTAGTCAAAAAACTTAGGAGTTATTAATATCTTGAATGCTCTCTCACTCATATCTAATTCATTAGCAAGTCTTGTGGCTACTGCCTCCAAATTGTATCTTAAATCTGATCACATACATGAATAAATTTACTAGTAGTGGCAATATGTCCTTATCCTTTAAAAAAAAAAATCCCTGCATGTGAGCAAAATAGAACCTGTAAGTTGTTGACCTACTGGGTTTTTTTCTGGTGTCTGTTATTTGAAACCAAACACAATTATTAAAAAATAAGGGTCTTTTAAATTTGCAGTATTGAAAAGATTTACTATACATTTGGAAACCAGATATACTGTTCATAAAGAAATTCCAGACATTAAGAATCTAAACTTAAAAAGCAGAATGATAAAAAAAAAAAAAATCAGACCATCGTTAGGATGAGGTAGTTATTCACACTATTTGCCAAGCTGATCTGGTTTGCTCCCTTGCTGGGTGCACAGTGGGACAGCACTTCCTGCCTCCCTGTGGTCACATGAGGCCATGGAACTCATTTTGGCTCATGAATTGTGAGCAGAAGTGGAAGGGGTGCCTGTGGCCCAGAACATTTAATTGGCTATGTAAGATCCCTCAGATAGTGACCGGCAGTGTTCATGGCAGTGGCTGCTCCATAAGCCTGGGTCCCAGAATGAGGAAAGAAATCTTGCATCTTGTTTATTTGTTGATGTATTTATCTCCCCGCTCCCACCTTGCGTTGGGCTTCCCTTGTAGCTCAGCTGGTAAAGAATCTGCCTGCAATGCAGGAGACCTGGGTTCGATCCCTGGATCAGCAGACCTGGGTTTGATCTCTGGGTTGGGAAGATCCCTTGGAGAAGGGATAGGCTACCCACTCCAATATTCTGGCCTGGAGAATTCCAGGGACTGTGTATAGTCCATGGACTGTGTATAGTTGCAAAGAGTTGGAAACGACTGAGCAACTTTCACTTTCACCCACCTTGCATTAGAATGTAAACGTGAGAGCAGAGATGCTGTGTCAATCATCACTGTACCTCCAATGCTTAAACTAGTAACTGACTCATAATTCAATGTTATACAAATATTTGTTACTGGTTGATTTCGACTGAGGCCGAATTTAATTTACAGATTACTTTAGGAGTGAACTGGCATTTTTACAATGTTATATCTCTTTCTTTATTTGGCTGATTTTTTAAAGACCAGCAGTAAAGATTTAATATTTTCTTCATGCAGGCCTTGTGTACATATTACCGAGTTTACTGCTCAATATTTTACAGTTTTTATTGCTATTGAGAATGGGGTTTTTCTCAGTTACTGCTGGCTATGAGGAATGCTACTATCTTTGTATGTTCATCTTGTGTCTTGGCCAGAATGTCTTCGTTTGTCATTCAGTTCTCTGAGTTTTGTAGGTATGCAGTCACATTGTCTACAAATTTCCTTGCCTTTCCCTGTGACTTGGGATTCTTGGGTGACTGGCTTATAATTTGGGGGCTCCCTGAACATTATTTAAATTAGCATTTCATGCTATTTCTATACTACAAATATACTTATTTGGTGTTCTGGATCACAGCTGAGAGGTTATGCCCCTCCTCTTTCCTTATGAAACTGATGTTTGTTATTCATAGGCTGTGTCAGATACTGGATTATTGTAAGCCTGTAACAAGGATTCTGGAGACCATGTATATGTGGGTGGGAGCGAACAACATCAGTAAACATTTGAGGAAAAGCAAGAAGCTAATAACCCCAGCTGGGGACAAGCTTGGTCAGGTCATCGAACTGGTTGATGTTGGCCAGCTAGCTCCAACACATGATCTGAGGAATGGAGGCAGTTCTCCAACCTGAAATAGAAACTCTGTAGGGTAGCTGACATAGAGAAGGTATCAAGATTCTGTTCAGGGCCCTTTTTGCCCAAACCTCTAGGGAAGCAACTCTCCATAGGAGGAATATTTTGATGGAAAAGAAAGCTGTGGCTTTCAAGAAAGGAAGCCCCTCACAAGCTGAACTCTCTAAGAAAGGTCCAAGTCTTGGAGAATATTGGATTACCATTTGTCTCTAACATGCATGATGCACTGGGCCTCAGACTCAGCACGATGCAGCAGCCCTGGGAAGGTTCCCTTGACCTGAGACAGAGTCACAGATTCTTCCACTAGGCTTCTTAGTAGCCTCTGTGCCCGCTTCCCAGGTAAAAGAATCTGCCTGCCAATGCAGGAAACACAAGAGATGTAGGTCCAATCCCTGGTTGGGAAGATTCCCCTGGAGGAGGGCATAGCAACCTACTCCAGTATTCTTGCCTGGAGAATTCCATGGACAGAGGAGGCTGGTGGGTTACAGCCTATAGGGTCACAAAGGGTTGGACATGACGAAAGTGACTGAGCAGCAGCAGCTGCCTTTTTGTTCTATCAAGTGCTTGATGGATTGGATGATACCCTCCTGCATTGGTGAGGACAAACTTTTTTACTCAGTTTACTGACTCAAATGCTAACCGCTTCCTGGAATACTCTCACTAACACACCCTGAAGTAATGTTTTGCCTGGGCATACCCCTTTAAATTGACACATAAAATTAACCATCAGACACTGGAAATGGAGCATAGTACTCTTTTGCAAGGAGCCAAGATGCAACTTTACATTACCTCTCAAAAAAGTTGCTAACAATAAATCTCATTGTTTTTGTGGTTCTGCTGCTAAGTCACGTACAACTCTTTGAGACCCCATGGACTGTGGGACACCACGATCCCCTGTCCTTCACCATTTCCCAGATTTTGCTCAAACTCATGTCCATTGAGTTGGTGATGCCATCCAACCATCTCATCCTCTGTGGTGCCCTTCTCCTCCTGCCCTCAATCTTCCGCAGAGTCTTTTCCAATGAGTTATCAAGTCTTTTCCAATGTGTCTGTATCCGGTGGCCAAAGTATTGGAGCTTCAGCTTCAGCATCAGTCCTTCCAATGAATATTCATTTGACCAAGCAAATATAAACCTTATTCATTTGAGCAAGCAAATATAAACCTGTCTGCTATTCCCATGACCAATAATAAAACAATCTTCAGTTCCAGGGTCCATTTGTTTCCATTTCTTTGTGGCCAGTTCTCAGAAGTGTGGAAGCTCATATCCTGGGTACAGTCTGGTCATCATGTAGTTAACTTTTCCACCCTGGGGTTTCAGTGTCTATAAGACAGCTCACAGAATATGGCCCAGAATATTATCTATAGTCCTTGAGAAAGAACTAAAGGCCCTTGACTAGGTTTAATGACTACATGATCATTATTGTCTCCTTTGACTGTTTTCCTTTGTTTCCGCATTTCTCATTTATCTGATTAAACTTATTCTTTGACTAAAATTTTCCACAGACAAAAAGCAGACAGAGGAGATGAAGGTGGGGGAAGGCAAGGACCATAGGGTCCTACTCCATTTTACTTGGAAGAAGCATGAAGTCATAACAACTACATCATGTAGATGTTATTATCCCACCCTGTCCTCTTAAAACTTTGATTTCTTTTTAACTACAATGAGAAATAATGTGCTTTGCCAAACTGTTCATGAAATAACTTTGAACAATTACCTCAAATAGCTTATGCTGCTGCTGCTGCTAAGTCACTTCAGTCATGTCCAACTCTGTGCAACCCCGTAGACGGCAGCCCACCAGGCTCCTCTCTCCATGGGATTCTCCAGGCAAGAACACTGGAGTGGGTTGCCATGTCCTTCTCCAAAGCAGGAAAGTGAAAAGTGAAAATGAAGCCACTCAGTCGTGTCTGACTCTTCGTGACCCCATGGACTGCAGCCTACCAGGCTCCTCCGTCCATGGGATTTTCCAGGCAAGAGTACTGGAGTGGGTTGCCATTGCCTTCTGCAAATAGCTTATGAGTACGGCATTAATAGAATTTGATAAACAAAACGTTTTTGGAATTACATATTTTGATTTAGGAGAGAGAAGCTTATTATTTATTTCAAAATATTAGAAAAAGAAACTTTGACAAAACTGGATGTGGCAGGGGTAAGCAGAAGAAAGCAGTGATTTATAGTAAGTGTCATAAAGATTCCCCAAGATGGGTATCTGTGAATATTTATTGTTTATCAATAAGGGCCATGGGCTCTACAAGGTTGAGACCCATTTCTCTATATTTGCTTCCTGAGAAATCTCATCCATTAATCTGGCTTCAAATACACGTGGTTCAAATCTAACTATTTCCTTGGCTTCAGTGTCTTTGAATGAGTCCCCATTGCTTATGCATTATATGGCAGATCAAAAACCAAATTGTTAATTTGGTATTCAAGCATCCTCCAAACAAGGTGCTCTTCACACATGACCAGATTTGATCCCCATCCCACACCCACACATCCTCTTTACTCAGCTGTATCAAACCTCAGCTATTCTCAGAACACACTGCACACTTCCTCTCCTCTGATTTCAATTTCATTGTCCATCTGGGAAGGCCTTTCCCTTTCCTCCTCTTTCATTATGCAAATGAGATATCATTCAAAGGCCACTCATCCTGAAAAGGACTTCTGGTCAGAATGAACAGTCCTTCTGCATTCCTATGGTACTTCCGAGTGGACCTCTTTTTCTTACGACACCTCACATTCCAGTCAGAGAAGAGTACCACTCCAGTACTCTTGCCTGGAAAATCCCATGGACGGAGGGGCCTGGTGGGCTGCAGTCCATGGGGTCGCTAAGAGTCGGACACAACTGAGCGACTTCACTTTCATTTTTCACTTTCATGCTTTGGAGAAGGAAATGGCAACCCACTCCAGTATTCTTGCCTGGAGAATCCCAGGGACGCGGGAGCCTGGTGGGCTGCCGTCTATGGGATCACACAGAGTTGGACACAAATGAAGTGACTTAACAGCAGCAGCAGCAGCAGCAGCACTTTCCAATTATCATTGCTGTCTTTTACCCATTTCAAAAGAAGTAGTCAAAATGTCTGAGCACCAAAGTAGGCAATCAAAAGCATGTCCAGAAAGACATTAACCAAGAGGCATCTTTGTTTTCATAAATATTTTAAACTAAAATTTTATTTTGTTCATGTAAAGGATTTCTAATTATGTTATCTCCAGAGGCCTTATTCTATCCTCTGCTCTGTATTGTTGTGACTAGGGGCCTGAAATCCAACATTTCCTAAGTGTTTTTTTTGCCAGTTGGCTTCCAGTTAGATTCTGCTAGTAAGAAACACCATTGGAAACTCACACGGCAGGGACAGGGGAGAAGCCAGTATTTGTCTTCTCTACACCTCTCTCTTTCCTTTGTAGAGAAGCATTCCTGGGGTCTGTGTCCATCCCAAGTAAGGTTGCTATATTCAGCAAATAAAAATAAACAACAACCAATTAAATTTGAATTTAAGATAAGCAATGAATGCTCCTTTATTTTAGGCATAGCCCATTTAATATTTGGAACATACTTACACTAAAAAGTTCTTCATTGTTCATTTGCAATTCACACTTATCTGGTGTCCTGTATTTTACCCCCACTTGTACTGACAAGGCCTCAGCATTTTGTTTTAATTATCTTCCCTTAGCCCAGTTTCTGGCTTGATTCTGTCTATTTCTGAGTCTTTAAGGACTGATTCTGCTGCATGACGTAGGTTTCCCAATTTGGTTTCCCTCATTGACAGATTAGGATTCAGCTTCTTCTAGTGTACAACTCTGATTTCTTAGTTTATTCTCTAGAAAGACTGGAAAGGAGAATGTCAGTGAATGTCAGTAGAAGTATGTGAGAAGCAGCTATGCAGACCTGGCCCTCTGATTTTTTATCCTGAAGCTGACTCCAGTGTCCTCTCATGAAGCTGGGCAAGATCATACAGTTCAGTTATTCAAAGGTTATCTTTGTTTACACCAGTTTTCTGGAATCTTCATTATTGGCAACACTTCCACTTTCAAAACTGTCCAAGTGTGGATGATAAATGATGTGGGTGCCCCAAGCTTGAGCCACAGTGCTTGACACTGACCTGCAGACCCTCTCCCCTCATTCTACTGCCCTCACACTTCTCAGCTCCAGTTAAGAACTGCTTCCAGTTCCCTGGACACAATGCGCTATTTCACCCTTCTTTTTGATGGCTCCTGTGCTTCCTTAAGGTTCTATTACCTTATTTATAACAATATTCACACCACATATTTATCTTCTTCATTAGACTACTTGAAAATGGAGACTGTTTTGATTGAACTGTATGTATTGCTAACATCTTGTATTAAATCTAGATATATTATGTTCTCAATATAAGTTTGATGAATAAAGTGTATCACGATTAAATTATATATATATATAAACAAAGATAGAAAATAAAAGTAAATTCATAATTAGATTTGTAAATGTTTCAGATGATTTTTAAACATTTTAATATTGTTTTTAAAATAAAATATTTTATAAATAGCAAGGTTGATCATAGAGTATTTTTTTAAAATATTTTAAAAAATAGTTCAATACTCAGTTGCTTCTTAAAGGGTAAAGTCTCACTTATTCTGTTTGTAGCAGATATACAGTGCTTGCCATTTTGTGTGTGCCCAATAAATATTGAATGAATAATCACAGATTGTGCGTTTGAAGAGAAATGAGTGGCTATAAAGAATGGGGATCTTAAAATAATTTTTAAAAGAATTTGCTGACCTATGCAAACCTATGATTTGGATGATTGACATGAAAAGGGAGTCAATTCGGTTCATGGTGGTCAGGTTGCATGGCCCAGTTCTTCGGGTTCCCCTTGCTGCTAGCTGGGCAGACATTCAGAGGATACTGAGAGCTTCACATGTAGCTGGGGCCAAAGATATCTGAGTCATCTGTTCTTGTATAAATGCCCATCTTTATCAAGGTGAAGAGTGACTGCCTCTCCCTAGTTCCAGACACAGCCCTCAGACTGTCCCTCTGCTCATTTCAGTGGCGTTGGATTGCACCCTTGTTCATTTTCATCTTATTTGGAAAGCGGGATAACAATGTTGGGGTGCTGGGGAAGGGGTTCAGCACACAGTGTTTTATTCTGCCAAGGGAATACAGTACTCTGATAGGACTCTGAACTTGTTCCTTGTCTGGAAAAGGTTAAAAGTTGCAGATTTTTTTTTTCCTTCCAGTTTTACTGAGCTATAACTGACCTATAGCACTGTATAAGTTTAAGGTGTACAGCATAATGATTTGACTTAACATACATCATGAAATGACTATCATGATAAGCAAGGATTGCAGGTCTTTTAAAATGTTAGCTGATAAACAAAACTTGTCAGAGGAGAGGAAGAAAATTTCATCAACCATGTGCCATGTTCTATGATATGTTTTCACATTTATAAAATGTAATATAATAAACTATCACAACACCCCTGTTTTTGTCATCATTCAGCACTTAGTAAGTGCCAGGGGCTGGATATGAGCTCAGATCCAGTGGTCTGCCCATATGAGAGAAAAGCTCTCCTCCTTTGGTGATGTGAATGTAAGGGCGGGTTCTTTCCTGGAGAAAATGGCACTTGGAAGAGTTTCATGGTTGGAATATCATTTTTTTGCAGCATCAAAGAATCTCAACTGGGATAATAAATACCTGTTGTTCGCATGACACCTTTTTGAGAACAGAGCATATTTTTGACAGCTCAGTACAGAAATGCTTGAGGTCTGGACTTTTTACTTGCAATGAAAATGGAAAATTAAAATTTAAGCCTGGTCTCACTGGTAGATATATGGATGTTTTCAATTTGTGACTCATTGAGCTGTAGGTTTATGATTTTTGCATATTTCTATCTGTATGCTATAATTCAGTTTTCCAAAAGTTCGTTTTTAAAAAGACCGAACAAAAAGTCATCACAAGAAAACTAGGGATGTTCCAAGTCTGCATAAACTAAGCAAGTCACACAACCACATCCCAATTCTTCTTTATCTGTAAAAAATAAAGTTAATAGAATAAGCTGCCACTGTCTTCTAAGAGATGAGCTTCTATTATGTTCACTTGGTCAGTACATGGTCGAGTTTCTAAAGTCAGACCTCCCATCTCCACAGCAAGAAATTTTTTTAAAAGTTTCCTTCATTCCTGAATTTTAAAACAAATTTCTTGGTGATACAACAGAGCTTGCGAGTAACACTCTTGCAATCCTATCTTTATTTGCACAACCTCAGAATGATTCACAGAAAACAAATACCTTGCCTTTCGTCAGGTTTGGCCAGGACAAATGAATCCTTAAGTGTTGTAGGACAGTAGGAAAGACTGTTGAAACATTTGTAGAATTTTTCATGAAAATTAACATTGAGAAAGAAATTACTTCCTTTTACAAAAATTGTATTTTCATTTGGATATAATATTCATCCAGAATTTAACCCCTCATCAGGTTGACTACCCTGAAAATAAGGTACAATTGGTTAAATGGGAAACAGAGTAAAGGCATTTATGTATGATTATCCTCATTATAGGCAAAAATAAAAGTTTTACCCCAGTACTAACATCAGATCTCATAAGGAACATATCAAGTTTAATATGAAATATGTGTTACATTTTTTCTTTTAAAATTTAATTTATTGAAAGTACAGAGATGGAGGCGAGCTGGTACTGCAGAGTCCTTAAATTCATCTTGGGAAATACGGTCTGACCACATGTGTAAGCTGAATTATTCTTTACATTACTGCAGACTGCAGCCTTATTTGATTAGCTTATTTCAATTATATTCTTTTTTTCCTACATATTATTTTGATTTTCAAAACTAAAGGAGAGTTTTAAAATAGTATAATGAACACCAAAAACTCCTCACCTCAACTACCAGTTACTGATTTTTGCCCTATTTCTTCTCCGTGTGTGTACGTGCTTGTGTGTGCTGAGCCAGTTGAAATTAACTTGCTGGTATCATCCCTAAGTACATTGGCATGTATCTCTTTAGAACAAGGACATCCTCTTGCATAACCACAATATCATCATTTCTCTCAAGAAATTTAACACTGATAACAACATCTAATACACAATTTATAGATATAATAATATATGAAGGATAGTCATCATCAAATGCCCCCAATTATAATAATAATAGTTTTTTTGGACAAAGGATCAAATCAAAGATCACACAATGCATTTAGGGGTCATGTATCTTAAGTGTATCTTAATTTAGATCATTCTTCTGCTCCTTTTTTTTTTTTTTTTTTCTGTCTTTCATGACACAGAGGTATTTTGAACTCCAGGTGTGTTTTTTTGTAGCATGTCCTACAGTCTAGATTTGTCTGATGGTTTTCTCATGATAGTTAAACATGTTTTAGGAACAAAAACACTATACATGCATGCTTGCATCCTGTTGTTTTTCCATATACATCCTATGTTTTCCCATTTCTGAGACTTTGCTCATACAGACCATCTCTTTAATATACTTCTCCTACACCATCTCTAGGAGGCCTGGTGTGAGGTTGAACCTTCTCTACAGTGATTTCCCTAATGCCTTCCATCCTGAAGTAATCTTTGAATTTCCAGAATATATTAGCTTTCCTCTTCTAATAGCATTGGCATTTTTAAAAACTTTGCATTATTATTTTTATTCACATCTTTTAACTTTTTCCCCATAGAAAGCCACCTAAGGGCAGGTCTAATTTATCTTTGTGTCCTCCCTGAAATCTAGCACATCGTAGTTCACACAGTAGGCAATCAATATATACATTTGTTGAAAAAATGGATGGATGGATGAATAAATGAATGAAAATAATACCTGTGGTTTCAGAGATACAGTGAGTTAGTTAAGAATTTAATAGTTTTTTAAAAGTTTAATTTCATCACAAGTGCATTTTCTACACCTAGAATAGTCTACTTAATTAAAAAATAAAATTTTAGTTTTAATGAAAACAAAACATGTATATTATATGCCTTAGTATGTGAGAGCGTGCTCACTCACTTCAGTCGTGTCAGACTCTTTGCAATGCTATGGACTGTAGCCTGCCAGGATCCTCTGTCCATGGGATTCTCCAGGCAAGAATACTGGAGTGGGTTGCCATTTCTTCCCCCAGGGGATCTTCCTTACCTAGGGATTGAGCCCACATCTCCTGCGTCTTCTACATCACAGGCAGATTCTTTACCACTGAGCCACTGGGGAAGCCCTATGCCTTAGTACTGTTCTTTTAAAAGGCATTGAGGGAAGCCTTTCAACCTGGAAAGCTTATTCTTTAGCTTATAATATGCAAATAATAGCAAATAATATGACTATTTTTTCTTTGATAATTTCCTCTTTGCATGTTTTCTGTTCCTTTTGGAATAAAGTCCTAAAAGTCAGACTTTGAAACTTCTGGATTGATTTTCTACATCTCATCTTTTCTTTCATACTTTTTACCTTCTATTTTTTAAAAGGTTTTCTTCTAACCTATTATTGATCTTTTAAAATTTTGGAAACCATGTTCTTAATTTCCAAGAGTTCTGTTTTTGTTTTTTGAGTAGCCTTTTAAATAACATCCATTTCTTGTTTTATGGATACAATACTTTTGCAAATTTCTATGGAAATACTGGCTCAGATGGTGAAGTATTCTCCTGCAACGCAAGAGACCTGGGTTCGGTCCCTGGATCGAGAAGATTCCCTGGAGGAGGGAATGGAAATCCACTCTAATATTCATGCCTGGAAAATCCCATGAACAGGGAGCTTAGTGGGCTACAGTCCATGGGATCACAAAGAGTTGGATGCAACTGAGTGGTTAACACTTTCCCTTTTTTTTTCATTGAAATATTAGAACTTTCATTGAATATTAGAATTTTCATTGAAAATTTTCTTCTGTTCCCTGCATTACCTCTGTTAAAGCTTTCTTAAAACCTTCTTACTTTTATTTTGGTCTTTCTCTCATTTGAAGACATGTTACATTAAGTATGAAAACCTCTGTGCACTGAAGGCTGACTGGTACCTCCGTGTACATGCAATTGCCAGATTGGCTATAGGTTAATTAAATTTTGAGTTAGGTATTAGGATGTGGAAACTCCCAACTGTCAAAACATAAAGGTCTATTCTCTGACATCATACAATTTCTGTAGAAAAGCCTTTCTGTTTTTGGCCTAGGGAGTAACATTTCATTCTGAATGGTCACCCAGCAGAGGGGTGTGTGTTTGTGTGTTTTCTGTTCCTTATTCAGACTTTTAGTTAACCCTCTGTTTTCCGTCATGCATTTCGCCCCTTCCCTCTGTATCCTCTGCATCAGCCCGCTAAGCCTCGGCTTTATCCTGCTGCATCAGTTACTATTCATCTTCTGTCTACATTTCACCTTCCAGAGAGATGTGGAAATCTCTCATCCTCCAATGGACTCTGCTGCTCTTGGTGTGAGTTTATATTTTCTTTTTACTCTTTTACCATCATTTTGGTGGAGTCTTGAGAAGGAGAGGAGATAAATACATGTATTCAATTTGCCACCTTTAATTGGACTGCTTAATTTTTAAACTGTTTGTGTTACAAACTTCCCTCTCCTATAAATCTGGTCTTGTGAATAATGTAAATTTCCTACCAAGAAGATTAAAGAAGTGATTCTCTATATGATTATGGGAGTAAGGTTCAGGTAACTTTGGGTGGTTTAAGGTTTCTTATTGAGTAATCTGGAAAGTACTAAAGATACTGCTCAAGGCAGTGTGAGATAAACTCTCCCTTCATGACTTCAAAAGTCTGGTTATTTATTTACAACTGGGGTAAGATAAACAGTCAAGCAACTAGAGAACTGCTACAAACCACTTGTACATTTAAGTTTTTATCCTGCTACCAAAACCATGTTCTGTCCAAATCTTTGATTTCCCTAGCTTCCCAACATTGGGAGGAGAACAAGCTGCAGTGTCACACAGGCAGGCCCCTCCTAAGTCCTACTCACTCACAAAGAATTTCCCCTTTGAGCTTCTATGACACTGGCTGGTTACTCACACCGTAGATTCCTCAGGATTGGCTGGGACTGCAAATAAAACATTGTTTGCCCATAATCAAGTCGATAAGCTACAACATAAATGCATGTAAGTTCCTATTCTAAGACTATATCGTGAAGCCTTTGCTCTCTTCTTTCTTAACATTTTCACGCAGGACCTGGAAAGGAAACTGGCTCCGGCCATAAGAAAAGATCTTTAAAGAAAAATTTAAAAAGCCTAAAATGGGTCTGTTGAATTCTAAAAAGCCTAAAGCCAAGCAAGCCCGAATTCTTCTTCTGGGACTTGACTCTGCTGGGAAGTCTACTCTCCTTTACAAATTGAAGCTTGATAAGGATATTGTGACTATCCCAACAGTAGGTTTCAATGTGGAGATGATTGAGTTGGCAAAAGGTGTCTCGCTCACGGTCTGGGACGTTGGAGGACAAGAGAAAATGAGAGCCACATGGGGCCTCTACTGTGAGAACACTGATGGGCTAGTGTATGTTGTGGACAGTACAGACACACAGCGACTTGAAGACTCCAGGAAAGAGTTTGAGCACATCTTGAAGAATGAGTACATTAAAAATGTGCCTGTGGTCCTGTTAGCCAACAAACAAGATATGCCTGGAGCTCTAAGTGCCGAGGACATCACCAGGATGTTCAAAGTGAAGCAACTCTGCAGTGACCGGAACTGGTGCGTGCAGCCCTGCTGTGCCGTCACTGGGGACGGGCTAATGGAGGGGTTCCAGAAGTTAACTGGATTTGTGAAAAGCCACATGAAATCAAGAGGAGACACTTTAGCATTCTTCAAGCAGCACTGAGGTCCAAGTGGAGGAACAGATGCTGATGAAGTTGAAAGGGTAATTTTTTTTCCCAGGCCAAATAAGAAAAGCAAATTGTCAAGTTGACAAACTTTTCCTGAAATGTTATTTCACCTAAATTCCATTAAACTCAGAATAATATCTAGAAAATTGTTATTTTGGGCCAAGCACTTTAGCAAACTATGTGGTAATGATAATTGTGAATGAAAATGTTACAATTTTGTGCATGTTTGATGATTCCAAATAATCATATTTGGGAACAAATAAAATCTTGCCTTATTATTTTTATGTAACTACTAGAACAAAGTTTAAGCTGCTAATAGAGTCAGACTTCTTTCAGACTGTTTCCAGCTGTTACAGGTATTCAGTTTCCACAATGCTTCTGTGTAATAGCTGGGTGGTATAAAAAAATGAACTTTAAATTATGAAGAGGAAAATGTTTGCTGTTAATATTTTATAAATCCCTATTTCCTAAATAAAGGGGTTTTGTTTTGTTTTGTTTTACTGTATTCCTGCTAGGTTTTTGAAATCTATTGCTAAAAACTTCTTACAGTGAGTCCACCATGAACCCCAGGCTGTCAATTGCCCAGTGGCTGTGTTCTCCTATAGGGAGCAGAAGTTTGTATCTTAGAGCTCTGGGGATTAAGAGAGCATCTTAGAGCTTAGGATAAGGTCTGGACTTATCGTTCAGCTGGAGGCTGCAATTCCAAGACTGGCTTCGGTAGAATTCAATATAACAGTTATTACTTGGGAACGTATGTACAGCTCACTGTACTGATCAAGCAGGAACCAGAGCCATACTTTGCTCTCAGAGACATGGCAATTCACAGGGGAGACAAGCAAAATAAAGCCAGCAGATAGAATACGGCAGTAAGTACTAAGCGCTGTAACAGGAGAGCCTCATTCTGACCTGGGGAAACAAGAAGAGCTTCATGCAGGAGGTGGTGTTAAGTCCCCAACTCCGGGGGACCCCGTTGAAGGTACAGGTTAGTCACTGGAAGGTCCCATCAGTAGGAGATTCTCCAGAGACATTGTTGGAGAGGGGAAGAGGGGAGAAAGAACTGGAGATTGAACTGGAATTCCCCTGAGAGGCTCAGAAGTCCCAGAGAGGCCCTGGAACTAACAGAAGACACTCTTTCCCTCTACCCTACCACCAACAAGGCTCATTTGGGTTAGAAGCAGGCCTCAAGCCCCCAGTGCAGCCTCAGGGAGTCCAAACTGTAAGGTCACAAAGGAAAATAAAGGTACAGTAAAGCAATAATTGTAAAGGTACAGTGCTTGCTCCTGGATTCCTTCTGTAGTTTTCTTCTCTTGCCCTAGCCCTGATTTGTTGTTTGGCAACAAATCCTCCTGTGTTGCATGGCAGGGATTCAAGTAATAAAGTAGACATATCTTTAATTACAGTTACCATTGGTTGAATACTGTGTGTGCCAGGAACTGTGTTAAACACTTTCACACATCTATTCATTTAATGTTCATAACTGCCTGGAGGGAAATAGGCACTTCAAAGCCTATGCTGTTAATTGCCGTGATGTTGTTTTGTAAATAAGGTATGGCCTCTGTCTTCAGTGAGCTCAGTGAAGATAAATTCAGGACTTCCCTGATGGCACAGTGACTAAGACTCTGCCAGCCAATGGAGGGAACATGGGTTTGATCCCTGGTCCAGGAAGATTCTACATGCTGTGGAGTAACTGAGCCCGTGGCCCAGAACCACTGAGCCCACACTCTAGAGCCCACGAGCCACAAGCACTGAAGCCTGTGTGCTCTAGGGCCCTTGAACTGCAACTATGGAGCCTGTGTGCCACAATTACTGACGCCTGCATGCCTAGAGCCTGTGTTCTGCAATAAGAGAAGCCACTGCAACCCGAAGCCCACACCCTGCAATGAAGAGTAGCCGCTGCTTACCTCAACTAGAGAAAGCCCGTGTTCAGCAATGAAGACAGTGCAGCCAAAAATAAAAATATTTTTTAAAAAAGGATAAATTCAAGCTAAATATTACTTGGCCATAAAAAAGAATGAAATAATGTCATTTCTTGCAACATGAATGGACTTGCAAGTTACACTAAGTGAAGTAAGCCAGACACAGAAAGATATATATCATATAATATTGCTTATACGTGGAATCTAAAAGAAAAAAAAGATACAAATAAACTTATACAAAATAGAAATAGACTCACAGACATGGAAAACAAATTTATGGTCATCAAAGGGGAGAGGGGTGGAGGGAGTGATAAATTACCGAGTTTGGGATTAACATACTTGTGCTACTGTATATAAAATAGATAACCAACCTGGCCTTACTGTATAGCATAGGAAACTATACTCAATATTTGTAATAAGCTATAAGGAAAAGAATCTTTAAAAAAAGAGATATATTACATGTATTACTGAATCACTTTGCTGTACACCTGAAACTAAAACAACATTGTAAAACAGCTATACTTTAAGAAAAATAAAATAAATATATAAATATAAAAAATAAATCCAAGCTAGACTAAAAATAGAACACTATGGTCCTGCAATCCAACTTCTAGGTATTTATCCAAAAGAAATGAAATCATTACCTTGAAGAGATATCTGCACTCCCACACTCATTGCATTATTTATAGTAAATCAAGACATGGAAATGCCAAAGAACATTCAAACTATTGCAAAATTGCACTCATCTCACATGCAAGCAAAGCAATGCTCAAAATTCTCCAAGCCAGGCTTCAACAATACATGAACCGCGAACTTCCAGATGGTCAAGTTGGATTTAGAAAAGGCAGAGGAACCAGCGATCAAATTGCCAACATTTGCTGGACCATAAAAAATCATGAGAGTTCCAGAAAAACATCTCCTTCTGCTTTATTAATTACACCAAAGCCTTTGAATGTGTGGATCACAATAAACTGGGGAAAATTCTAAAAGAGATGGGAATACCAGACCACCTGACATGCCTCTTGAGAAATCTGTACGCAGGTCAAGAGGCAACAGTTATAACTAAACACGGAACAACAGACTGGTTCCAAATTGGGAAAAGAGTATATCAAGGCTGTATATTGTCACCCTGCTTATTTAACTTCTATGCAGAGTACATCATGCGAAATGCTGGGCTGGATGAAGCACAAGCTGGAATCAAGATTGCCAGGAGAATATCAATAACCTCAGATTTGCAGATGACACCACCTTTATGGCAGAAAGTGAAGAGGAACTAAAGAGCTTCTTGATGAAAGTGAAAGAGGAGAGTGAAAAAGTTGGCTTAAAACTCAACACTCAGAAAACTAAGATCATGACATCTGGTCCCATCATTTCATGGCAAATAGATGGGGAAACAATGGAAACAGTGTCAGACTTTATTTTTTTTTGGCTCCAAAATCACTGCAGACGGTGATTGCAGCTATGAAATTAAAGACGCTTACTCCTTGGAAGAAAAGCTATGACCAACCTAGACAACTTAAAAAGCAGAGACATTCCTTTGCCAACAAAGGTCTGTCTAGTCAAAGCTATGGTTTTTCCAGTAGTCATGTATGGATGTGAGAGTTGGACTATAAAGAAAGCTGAGCGCTGAAAAATTTATGTTTTTGAACTGTGGTGTTGGAGAAGACTTTTGAGAGTCCTTTGGACTGCAAGGAGACCAAACTAGTCAATCCAAAGGAAATCAGTCCTGAATATTCACTGGAAGGACTGATGCTGAAGCTGAAACTCCAATACTTTGGCCACCTGATGTGGAGAACTAACTCATTGGAAAACACCCTGATGCTGGGAAAGATTGAAGGTGGGAGGAGAAGGGGACAGCAGAGGATGAGATGGTTGGATGGCATCAGCAACTCAATGGACATGAGTTTGAGTGAGCTCCAGGAGTTGGTGATGGACAGGGAAGCCTGGTGTGCTGCAGTCTATGAGGGTGGCAAAGAGTCAGACTGAGCGACTGAACTAAGATATGGAAACAATGTAAATGTCCATCAATAAATGAATGGATAAAGAAAATATGGTGTATATATGCAGTGGAATATTATTCAGCCATGAAAAGAAAGAAATCCTGACATGTGTGATAACGTGGATGAACCTAGAGTTTGGAATTATGCTAAGAGAAACAAGTTAGACAGAGAAACACAAGTACTGTATGATCTTACTTACATGTGGAATCTAAGAAAGCCAAACTAATAGAAATGGAAAGTCTATTGGTGGTTGCCAAGGGGTAGTGATGGTGGTAGTGGGCTGATGGGGGAGGTTAGTAAAAGGGTACAAACTTAAAATTATAAGATGAGCAAATTCTGAGAATCTAATGTACAGCATGGTGACTGTGATGAACAAAACTGTATTATGTACTTGAAATTTGCTGAGAATAACTCTTTAATATTCCCACAGTCACCACAAAAAAAGTAACTATGTGAGGTGAAGGAAGATGTGTTAATTAACTTGACTGTGGAAATCCTTTCACAGTGTATATGATATCAAATTATCATGTTGTGTACTTTATTATTATACATTTAATATAAAATGTATTACAATTTTATCTGTCAATTATACTTCAATAAAGTGGAGTGGGGGGAATCCAAGGCAATATATATTGCTTTCACATTAAGAAGTTTCTTTGCAAAAACAAGTTAGGTAGAATGAATGAAGTACAGTAACAGACATGTAAGAAACATGCTGAAAGACTGTGGCAAAGGAGTTTCTGATTTCAGGAAGATCTTAGGGGGATGGCAATATTAAATACTTCATAGTAGAGTTCTTCCGAAGTTTCACAAAATTATTAATATGGGAAATATGCATATTTTAAAAAAATGCATTGCCCCTTACCATTGTCCTTCTTTGATTAAAAAAAAAACCTTCCTAGGACCTGAAGATATTAGGTTAAGTGAAATAAATCAGACAGAGAAAAATAAACACTATATGACCTCATTTACATGTGAAACCTAAAAACAAAACTCATAAAAAAAGAAAGAGAGAGAGATAAGACTTACGGTTACGAGAGGCAGAGAATGGCGGGTTCAGTTCAGTCGCTCAGTCTTGTCCGACTCTTTGCAACCCCATGAATCACAGCACGCCAGGCCTCCCTGTCCATCACCAACTCCCGGAGTATACTCAAACTTATGTCCATTGAGTCGGTGACGCCATCCAACCATCTTATTCTCTGTCGTCCCCTTCTCCTCCTTCCCTCAATCTTTCCCAGCATCAGGGTCTTTTCAAATGAGTCAGCTCTTTGCATCAGG
>NW_011494707.1:1230887-1231257 GCF_000754665.1 Bison bison bison | reverse complement strand
GACTGGATGCCATGATCTTAGTTTTCTGAATGTTGAGTTTTAAGTCAACTTTTTCACTCTCCTCTTTCACTTTCATCAAGAGGCTCTTAAGTTCTTCGCTTTCTGCCATAAGGGTGGTGTCATCTGCAAATCTGAGGTTATTGATATTCTCCTGGCAATTTTGATTCCAGCTTGTGCTTCATCCAGCCCAGCGTTTCTCATGATGTACTCTGCATATAAGTTAAATAAGCAGGGTGACAATATACAGCCTTGACGTACTCCTTTTCCTATTTGGAACCAGTCTGTTGTTCCATGTCCAGTTCTAACTGTTGCTTCCTGACCTGCGTACAGGTTTCTCAAGAGGCAGGTCAGGTGGTCTGGTATTCCCATC
>NW_011494707.1:1229117-1230787 GCF_000754665.1 Bison bison bison | reverse complement strand
CCATCTCTTTCAGAATTTTCCACAGTTTATTGTGATCCACACAGTCAAAGGCTTTGGCATAGTCAATAAAGCAGAAATAGATGTTTTTCTGGAACTCTCTTGCTTTTTCCATGATCCAGCAGATGTTGGCAATTTGATCGCTGGTTCCTCTGCCTTTTCTTTTTTTTAAATTTTATTTTATTTTTAAACTTTACAATATTGTATTGGTTCTGCCATATATCGAAATGAATCCGCCACAGGCATACATGTGTTCTCCATCCTGAACCCTCCTCCCTCCTCCCTCCCCATACCATCCCTCTGGGTCATCCCAGTGCAGCAGCCCCAAGCATCCAGTATCGTGCATCAAACCTGGACTGGCGACTCGTTTCATATATGATATTATACATATTTCAATGCCATTCTCCCAAATCATCTCACCCTCTCCCTCTCCCACAGAGTCCAAAAGACTGTTCTATACATCAGTGTCTCTTTTGCTGTCTTGCATACAGGGTTATTGTTACCATCTTTCTAAATTCCATATATATGCATTAGTATACTGTATTGGTGTTTTTCTTTCTGGCTTCATCCTGTTTCATCCACCTCATTAGAACTGATTCAAATGTATTCTTTTTAATGGCTGAGTAATACCCCATTGTGTATATGTACCACAGCTTTCTTATCCATTCATCTGCTGATGGACATCTAGGTTGCTTCCATGTCCTGGCTATTATAAACAGTGCTGCGATGAACATTGGGGTACACATGTCTCTTTCAATTCTGGTTTCCTCAGAGTGTATGCCCAGCAGTGGGATTGCTGGATCATAAGGCAGTTCTATTTCCAGTTTTTTAAGGAATCTCCACACTGTTCTCCATAGTGGCTGTACTAGTTTGCATTCCCACCAACAGGTGTAAGAGGGTTCCCTTTTCTCCACACCCTCTCCAGCATTTATTACTTGTAGACTTTTGGATTGCAGCCATTCTGACTGCTGTGAAATGGTACCTCATAGTGGTTTTGATTTGCATTTCTCTGATAATGAGTGATGTTGAGCATCTTTTCATGTGTTTGTTAGCCATCTGTATGTCTTCTTTGGAGAAATGTCTATTTAGTTCTTCGGCCCATTTTTTGATTGGGTCATTTATTTTTCTGGAATTGAGCTGTAGGATTTGCTTGTATATTTTTGAGATTAGTTCTTTGTCAGTTGCTTCATTTGCTATTATTTTCTCCCATTCTGAAGGCTGTCTTTTCACCTTGCTTATAGTTTCCTTTGATGTGCAGAAGCTTTTAAGTTTAATTAGGTCCCATTTGTTTATTTTTGCTTTTATTTCCAGTATTCTGGGAGGTGGGTCATAGAGGATCCTGCTGTGATGTATGTCAGAGAGTGTTTGGCCTATATTCTCCTCTAGGAGTTTTATAGTTTCTGGTCTTACGTTTAGATCTTTAATCCATTTTGAGTTTATTTTTGTGTATGGTGTTAGAAAGTGGTCTAGTTTCATTCTTTTATAAGTGGTTGACCAGTTTTCCAAGCACCATTTGTTAAAGAGATTGTCTTTAATCCATTGTATATTCTTGCCTCCTTTGTCAAAGATAAGGTGTCCATAGTGTGTGGATTTATCTCTGGGCTTTCTATTTTGTTCCATTGATCTATATTTCTGTCTTTGTGCCAGTACCATACTGTCTTGATGACTGTGGC
>NW_011494707.1:1226353-1226743 GCF_000754665.1 Bison bison bison | reverse complement strand
CTATTGCACCTGTCACTTCCAAGGCGGTTCCCTCTGTTTTAGCTTCTTCTGTTTGCTGGTCTCTTCAGTGTCTGATTCTACCCTAACACAAGGTGGTCGGTGGTAGACACTTTTTTTCAGCTCACTTGTTCAGTCACGCTGTGGGGAGGGAGGGACGCTGCAAACAAATAACACTGGCGTGTGCTCACAATGCCTGAGCCACACTGGATCTGCCCCGGCTCACGGCGCGTGTAGCCTCCCTGACCACACTGCTCAGGCTCTAGGTTGCTCCGCCAGGAACCATCCATGGCCGGCCCTCTGCTGCTTGCACCTCCCGTGTCCAAGCCGCTCAGGTTCAGGCACTCGGGTAGTCCTTAGAGGCGCAGACTCGGTTGGGCCTGCGTTTTGTGC
>NW_011494707.1:1223600-1226253 GCF_000754665.1 Bison bison bison | reverse complement strand
TCCTGGCTTGGAGAGTTTCTATTGAAAGATCAGCTGTTATCCTTATGGGAATTCCCTTGTGTGTTATTTGTTGTTTTTCCCTTGCTGCTTTTAATATTTGTTCTTTGTGTTTGATCTTTGTTAATTTGACTAATATGTGTCTTGGGGTGTTTCGCCTTGGGTTTATCCTGTTTGGGACTCTCTGGGTTTCTTGGACTTGAGTGACTATTTCCTTCCCTATTTTAGGGAAGTTTTCAACTATTATCTCCTCAAGTATTTTCTCATGGTCTTTCTTTTTGTCTTCTTCTTCTGGGACCCCTATGATTCGAATGTTGTAGCATTTAATATTGTCCTGGAGGTCTCTAAGATTGTCCTCATTTTTTTAAATTCATTTTTCTTTTTTCCTCTCTGATTCATTTATTTCTACCATTGTATCTTCTAATTCACTTATCCTATCTTCTGCCTCTGTTATTCTACTATTTGTTGCCTCCAGAGTGTTTTTGATTTCATTTATTGCATTATTCATTATATATTGACTCTTTTTTATTTCTTCTAGGTCCTTGTTAAACCTTTCTTGCATCTTCTCAATCCTTGTCTCCAGGCTATTAATCTGTGATTCCATTTTTATTTCAAGATTTTGGATCAATTTCACTATCATTATTCGGAATTCTTTATCAGGTAGATTCCCTATCTCTTCCTCTTTTGTTTGGTTTGGTGGGCATTTATCCTGTTCCTTTACCAGCTGGGTATTCCTCTGTCTCTTCATCTTATTTAAATTGCTGAGTTTGGGGTGTTCTTTTTGTATTCTGGCAGTTTGTGGAGTTCTCTTTATTGTGGCATTTCCTCACTGTGTGTGGGTTTGTACAGATGGCTTGTCAAGGTTTCTTGGTTAGGGAAGCTTGTGTTGGTGTTCTGGTGGGTGGAGCTGGATTTCTACTCTCTGGAGTGCAATGAAGTGTCCAATAATGAGTTATGAGATGTCTATGGTTTTGGGGTGACTTTGGGCAGCCTGTATCTTGGAGCTCAGGGCTGTGTTCCTGTGTTGCTGGAGAATTTGCTTGGTATGTCTTGCCCTGGAACTTGTTGGCCCTTGTGTGGTGCTTGGTTTCAGTATAGGTATGGAGGCATTTGATGAGCTTCTGTCAATTAATGTTCCCTGGAGTCAGGAGTTCCCTGGAGTTAGGGTTTGGACTTAAGCCTCCTGCTTCCAGTTACCGGTCTTATTTTTACAGTAGTTTCACAACTTCTCCTTCTATACAGCACCATTGATAAAACATCTACATTAAAGATGAAAAGTTTCTCCACCGTGAGGGCCACCCAGAGAGGTTCACAGCGTTACATGGAGAAGAGAAGAGGGAGGAGGGAGTTAGAGCTGACCCGAATGAGATGAGGTGGAATCAATAGAGGAGAGAGCGGGCTAGCCAGTAATCACTTCCTTATGTGCACTCCACAACTGGACCGCTCAGGATGTTCATGGAATTATACAGAGAAGAGAAGAAGGAGGAAGGAGACAGAGGTGGCCAGGAGGATAAAAGAGGGGATGAAAAGGAGGGAGACAGATCCAGCCAGTAATCAGGTCCCTAAGTGTTCTCC
This sequence comes from Bison bison bison, assembly GCF_000754665.1. NCBI lineage: Eukaryota > Metazoa > Chordata > Mammalia > Artiodactyla > Bovidae > Bison > Bison bison. The sequence goes on along the minus strand of NW_011494707.1, from coordinate 1,224,681 downwards.
TCCTTCTGGAACACACAGAAATTCAGAGTTGCATAGAGTAGAGAGGGGTTAGGGAGGAGACACAGGTGACCTGCTGGAGAAAAAGGAGAGTCCAAAGAGGGAGAGAGCAGTCAAGCCAGTAATCTCGCTCCATAGTGAAAAATGGGTACTGAAGACTGGGTTCTTAAAGGTACAAAACTGGTAACAAATACATAAAAGCAAAAATTAAAAATCTAGAGTAGAGTTTGGAATTTCAAAAATACAATGTTAAAGAAAAGAAGAAGGAAAAGAAAGAGAGAAAAAAAACAAAAACAAACCAAGTCGCAAAAATTATAAAGAAAATATAGGTACAAAATTTATAACAAATACCAAAAAGCAAAAGTTAAAAATCTAGAGTAGAGTTTGGAATTTCATATATACAATGTTATATAAAAGAAGAAGAGAAAGAAAGAGAGAGGGAAAAAAAGTCACAAAAATTATTAAAAATATATATATATAGGTATAAAATTGATAACAAATACCAAAAAGCTAAAATTAAAAATCTAGAGTAGAGTTTGGAATTTCACTAATACAATGTTAAAGAAAAGAAGAAAAAAAAACAAGGTCACAAAAATTATAAAATATATATACATATGAAGTTTGCTTTTTTTAAAAAAAATAGGGTATTTTTTTTTTTTGCAAAGTAATAGTAGGTTATAAAAGTGAAAATTAAAGGAATAATAGAGGAGTTAAAATTTTTTTAAAAATTAAAAAAAAAAAGAAAGAATGATCATAAAAATAGTAAAAATATATCTAGGACTTTCTCTGGTTTTGTTTTGGGTATTGGGGGGTCAGTTCATTTTTGGCTAGTTCCTTGGTCCGACTTATATTTCTCAAGATCTATAGGCCCCTTCCTATGCATTCATTTCTAACCACAGAGTTTTAATCTGTTGCCTGTAGCTTCCAAGGCAGTTTCCTCTGTTATAGCTTCTTCTGTTTGCTGGTCTCTTCAGTGTCTGGTTTCCGCCCTGACACAAAAGGGATGGTGGTGGACACTTTTTTTTTTTTTTTTAGGCTCACTTGTTCAGTCACGCTGTGGGGAGGAGGGACGCTGCAAACAAAT
>NW_011494707.1:1220072-1223162 GCF_000754665.1 Bison bison bison | reverse complement strand
AGGTGGATGTTGACCGTACAGACCCCCAAAAAGTTTTAGTTAGCAAAGAAGCCTGCTTACAGTTTTGTAGATAATGTCTCTCTGGGGCTGCGATTGCCCCCTTCCGGCTCTGGCTGCCTGTCACCAAAGGGGGACGGTCTGCAGCCGGCTTTCTCTGTACATTCCTTTGTTCTGTGTGCGGGCCTGGTGGTGTCTTAGGGTAGGGCTGGCTTTTTGCGTGGTAGATATCCCACAGTCTGGTTTGCTAGCCCAAATTATTTCGCTCACATAGCGCTCGGGGTATTCAGGCCAGATCCTTATTCTAAGCGATGCAGCCCGCGCCCCACCTCCCTGCCCAGCCCCCGCTTGCTAATGGCGGATGCAGGCGTCTGCACTGCTTCTCCGCTGGGGGAGTTACGGTAGGGCTTGTAATCTGCAGGTTTTAATTGTTTATTTATTTTCCCTCCCTGTTATGTTGCCCTCTGTGCTTCCAAGGCTAGGCACAGATTCAGCAGTGAGACGGTTTCCTGGTGTTTGGAAACTTCTCTCTTTTTAAGACTCCCTTCCCGGGACGGAGCTCCGTCCCTCCCTCTTTTGTCTCTTTTTTTGTCTTATATATTTTTTCCTACCTCCCTTCGAAGACATGGGTTGCTTTTCTGGGTGCCTGATGTCCTCTGCCAGCATTCAGAAGTTGTTTTGTAGAATTTACTCAGCGTTTAAATGTTCTTTCGATGAATTTGTAGGGGAGAAAGTATTCTCCCCGTCCTACTCCTCTGCCATCTTAGCTCCTCTCCCTCTGCCTTTTCTAAATCCAGCTTGAACATCTGGAATTTCACGGTTCACATATTGCTGAAGCCTGGCTTGGAGAATTTTGAGCATTACTTTACTAGCATGTGAGATGAGTGTAATTGAGTGGTAGTTTGAGCATTCTTTGGCATTGCCTTTCTTTGGGACTGGAACGAAAACTGACCTTTTCTAGTCCTGTGGCCACTGCTGAGTTTTCCAAATTTGCTGGCATATTGAGTGCAGCACTTTCACAGCATCATCTTTCAAGATTTGGAATAGCTCCACTGGAATTCCATCACCTCCACTAGCTTTGTTTGTAGTGATGCTTCCTAAGGCCCACTTGACTTCACATTACAGGATGTCTGGCTCTAGGTGAATGATCACACCACCCTGATTATCTTGGTCGTAAAGATCTTTCTTGTACAGTTCTTCTGTGTATTCTTGCCACCTCTTCTTAATATCTTCTGCTTCTGTTAGGTCCATACCATTTCTGTCCTTTATCGAGCAAAAAAAAAACAACCTTCCTAATAACCTATAAAAAATTGTCAGAATAGCAAATGTCTCCTGGTGTTCCTGAGTATTTTGGTAGTTTGAATTAAGTTTAGCTCTTGTGGCCTAGTCATAGCATAACATAAAATTCAGAGAAAACAGACTGAAAAGTAATGAAAAGCAATTAAAATCTACTTCAGAAAACCAGGTTAACTGTAGAGGATGTGGTGAGAAGATACATCCTTAGTGCAGAGCAAAACTTCTACAGTGGCTTTTTCCTATCTTTCATTTCAACATCCCTCTCCCATAAGCAGCTGTTCCTCAAAATCTCTACTAATATTCACTAAGAAACTTCAACACTCTCATGCTTTATTCTTGCTTTCTTGGGATTCAGTCTATCTTCCATGAGTCATTTGCTTGCCTTTCAATATAAATTTTACCAATCTTCAGTACTTCCCTTCTGCTCTCCCTGGCAAGCTCTTCCATACCTTCCAAAATACAAACACACACACACACACACACACACACACACACACAGTACACTCTTCATTCTGATTTACTTAGTAAAGCCCAGACTTGAAGGAAGGGAAGAGGGTTAGATGGAAAACACCAAAACGTTCTTAGCAAGTGAAAGGAAACAGGCTGTGAATATTTATGCTTTGATATTTATTATTGTCATACATTTTATTTTCTATGTGCAACAAGGCAAAACTTTCATTAAAATAGCATGCTGCCATGGATCTGTAGCAACCAAAATCACACTTCTGAAATGTTCTTTGGTTCAAGATATAGAGACTGAAAGGTAAATATCAGTTAAATATTTTCACCTGATTTTAAGAACTCCCAGGTGGAAAAAACAAAAAGACTACAGGGCATAAGAACAAAGAATGGCAACTAAACAAACTTGCAGCAGTAACTGACACACGATAAAACTCATTTGTCATTTTAAAAAAGCTAAACATTGTGATGTTCTGATGATGAACAAACTGGGTTCTGCCAAACCAAGGAAGACAGGGAATTTCAGAGGGAGTGTCCTGAAGTGCTTGTCCCTTGTAATATCACACCAAGGGACAATCTGCAGAGGCATCAGTGTGTTGAGAATGTAGGAAAAAAAGTTAAAGTAATAGTCTTTCAGTTGTGTCCGACTCTTTGCAAGCCCATGGATTGTAGCCTGCCAGGCTCCTCTGTACTTGGGATTCTCCAGGCAAGAATACTGGAGTGGGTAGCCACTCCCTTCTGGGGATCTTGCCGACCCAGGAATCCAACCTGGGTCTCCTGCATTGCAGGTGGGATTCTTTACCACTGAGCCACCAGAGAAGCCCCAAAATAGCATCTGTCAGGCTTCTGTAAGCCCTGAGGTTGGCCTGCTCTTATTTGCATGAGCTCTTTTCCAGAGAGAGAGAGACAGACAGACAGAGACTGAGAAGCAGAAAGAAACCAGAGAGATGTTTCCTTTGGCAGTGTTAGTATTTTAACATAATTTGGGATATAGTGTCCACCAGATTTTTAGCATCAGTTCAGTTCAGTTGCTCAGTCATGTCCAACTCTTTGTGACCCCAAGAATCGCAGCAAGCTAGGCCTCCCTGTCCATCACCAACTCCCAGAGTTCACTCAAACTCATGTCCATTGAGTCGGTGATACCATCCAGCCATCTCATCCTCTGTTGTCCCCTTCTCCTCCTGCCCTCAATCCCTCCCAGCATCAGAGTCTTTTCCAGTGAGTCAACTCTTCGCATGAGGTGGCCAAAGTACTGGAGTTTCAGCTTCACCATCAGTCCTTCCAAAGAACACCCAGGACTGATCTCCTTTAGGATGTACTGGTTGGATCTCCTTGCAG
>NW_011494707.1:1219866-1219972 GCF_000754665.1 Bison bison bison | reverse complement strand
GCAGCCGGCTTTCTCTGTACATTCCTTTGTTCTGTGTGCGGGCCTGGTGGTGTCTTAGGTTAGGGCTGGCTTTTTGCGTGGTAGATATCCCACAGTCTGGTTTGCT
>NW_011494707.1:1207852-1219766 GCF_000754665.1 Bison bison bison | reverse complement strand
CCAGAATAAAGTCTCTCACTGTTTCTACTGTTTCCCCATCTATTTCCCATGAAGTGATGGGACCAGATGCCATGATCTTTGTTTTCTGAATGTTGAGCTTTAAGCCAACTTTTTTCACTCTCCTCTTTCACTTTCATCAAGAGGCTTTTTAGTTCCTCTTCACTTTCTGCCCTAAGGGTGGTGTCACCTGCATATCTGAGGTTATTGATATTTCTCATGGCAATCTTGATTCCAGCTTGTGCTTCATCCAGCCCAGCATGTCTCATGATGTACTCTGCATGTAAGTTACATAAGCAGGGTGACAATATTTGACATACTCCTTTTCCTATTTGGAACCGGTCTGTTGTTCCATGTCCAGTTCTACTGTTGCTTCCTGACCTGCATACAGGTTTCTCAAGAGGCAGGTCAGGTGGTCTAGTATTCCCATCTCTTTCAGAATTTTCCACAGATTTTTAGCATAGCAGATTAGCAGATTAGAAAGCACATTAGAAAATTAGCACAAGAAAGCACATTTTGCTTTGAAAATATCATACAAATACAAAAGTTGATTATTAGATGATAACTATATGGGTAGTATACTCACAAACATTACCTCATTTTGTTCTCACAAAGTCTTATGGGGAAGCATTAACAAATACTATCAATACCCCTTTAAAGAAATAAGGAACTGATTAAGCACTTACTAAACCTAGTCCTCCAGTTTCCAAGATTTCAAAAAGAAAACCACCTGTAAGTATTATACAATGAATTGAACAATAATGTGGCACATACAATTTTTACCATTAAATTTCTGTTTCTATAAACCTATGGGACTATGTATCAGAGTATTTCTTGGGCTAAAAACATAGAAGGCATCTTCCTTTCCATCTCATATTCCATATCTATGGCAAATTCTGTCAGCTTTTTCTTCAAAATGCATCTCTTCTGGCCACTTTCCAGTTCCCATCACTACTATCAGGCCACCATCAATTCTCACCCAGATGGCTGCATTATCCATACAGAATTCTGCAGGAGAGGTCTTAAGATGAAAATCAGACCACATCACTGCCCTGTCTTAATGCTTCTGTTCACTTCTTATCTACCTGGGCCTGCCTTCTGCTTCTCTCCTCTCCCTGTCCCTCTCCAGCCACAATTGCCTTAATGTTGCTCTTTTGCTGGTAATTTCTTACAGTCTTAGGACCCCTAAATTTGCTATTTCCTGAGCTGAGAATACACTTTCCTCAGGCTCAACCAATGTGCAGAGGCATTCCCTGAATCCTTATCTAAATGATGGGCTTCATCCCTCCACTTTCTACCTTTCACCGTGCTTTACCATTTCTCATAGCCTTTACTCAAGTTGTATCGTTTACTCATTTACTCAGTTATTGTTCCTTTCCCTCCCTAGAAGGTCAGTTCATGGAAGCAGGGACTTTGTTCACTGTTGTATCCTAGAATAGTGCTTAGGATATAAAAGGTATTTTAAAAGATACTTGTGGAAGGAATGAATGAATGGTCTGAATCCTCAAGGGAGGTCTTGTCAGGGCCTGAGGCAGCCTCTAAGGGACTGAATATGGATCCAGTGCGTGCATGCTGGAGAGTAAAAAGAATGGCAGATGTGGATCTAGGCCAGTTTCGCTAACCTCAGGGGCAGTGTGTTGCACTGAAACCAACATATAGGCTTTGGAGTGACATCTGGGTGGGAATTCCAGTTTGTCTCTTGCTGGCTCTTAAGCAGGTTGCTTCACCTTTGTGAGCCTCAGTTTCCTCAGCTAGAACAGTAACTTGAACAAGAAACAAACCTTCATTGTGCTGGAGATTTGGAGGTTGTTACAGCCCGGTTGTTCATTACCTAATACAGGAAGATCATACTTCTTGATCCTCTCATGTGTTCCAAAACACTCCTTTTCTCCGTCTTCTTTTCCGCACAAATCCCCTCTTCCCTGCCTCCCTACCCATTTTAGGAGCCCTGTTTGAACCACCCCAAAACAGGAAGGGAAAGGGATTTAATTTTTCCTTGATGTTTTATTTTTAAAAGCTTCAAACCTTCAGAAAATTTGAAAGTAAAATTAACACAGGTATATGTTTCACTTTAATAATTATAACAATTTTGCCATATTTATGCTCTTTCTTTCTACACTCCCATAAGTGAAGTGAAGTCGCTCAGTCGTGTACGACTCTTTGCGGCCCCGTGGACTGTAGCCTACCAGGCTCCTCTGTCTATGGGATTTTCCAGGCAAGAATACTGAAGTGGGTTGCCATTTATACAATTGCATACAATTGCATACATACATACAATTGCAATCATCTTGACACCTCACACCTAAATACTTTATCATCTGACTCCTTAAAATGGATATTCTCTTATTAACCATAGTACATTATACATAGAATTTTAAGCACTAATTAAATATCATCTAATAGTCCATAGTTAAATTTCCTCAAACAGATCTTATTTATAGAATTAAAAAATCTAAGATCTGTATCACTTGGTTGTCACTTTCAATTTAGAATATTTCCCCTATCTTTTCCTATTTCTTCATGACCTAGAAATTTTTGAAGAGCCCAATCCAGATAATTTAAAGAATGTCCCACAGTCTGGGTTTATTTGATTGTTTCTTCATGACTAAATTCAAGTAAACATCTTTGACAAGATTAAATACCAACAACCTCAGATATGCAGCTGATACCACTCTAATGACAGAAAGTGAACAGGAACTAAAGAGCCTCTTGATGAGGGTGAAAGAGGAGAGTTAAAAAGCTAGCTTAAAACTCAACAATAAAAAAAAACTAAGATCATGGCATCCATACCCATTACTTCATGGCAAATAGAAGGGGAAAAAGTGGAAGTCGTGATAGATTTTATTTCTTGGGCTCCAAGATCACTGTGGACAGTGATTGCAGCCATGAAATTAGAAGACACTTGCTCCTGGAAAGCTATGACAAATCTAGACAGCGCAATGAAAAGCAGAGACATCACTTGCTGACAAAGATCTGAATAGTCAAAGCTATGGTTTTTCCAGTAGTCATGTACAGATGTGAATGTTGGACCCTAGAGAAAGCTGAGTGCCAAAGAATGATGCTTTCAAATTGTGGTGATGGAGAAGACTCTTAAAATTCCCTTGGACTGCAAGGAGATCAAACCCAGTCAGTCCTAAAGGAAATCAACCCTGAATACTCATTGGAAGAACTGATGCTGAAGCTGAAGTGCTAATACTTTGGCTATCTGACACAAAGAGCTGACTCAATTGGAAAAACCCTGAAGATGGGAAAGATTGAAGGCAAAGGAGATGGAGGCAGCAGAGGATGATATGATTAGATAGCATCACCGACTCAATAGACGTGAATTTTAGCAAACTCCGGAAGATAGTGGAGGACAGAGGAGCCTGGCATGCTATACAGTCCGTGGGGTCCAAAGAGTTGGACATAACTTAGCAACTGGACAACATTGCAGAGATGCTGTTGTAGTTCCCACTAAATCCAGTAGTAGGCAGTGTCACACTGTTACTGATGATGCTGTTTGGTCACTTCCTTTATGATAGTGCCCACTAAATTTTTCCACGGTAAAAAATATAATTTTCCCCTCTGTTCTTAATAAGTAATTTAATATGATAAGTATGATATTTTGAGACTGTATGAACATTCTTTTCCCCTAAAGCCTTTCTCTTATTGGTTTTATCACCCATTGACAAGCCTTTCCTGAGTCAGTTATTACACTAGGAACTGCAAAATGGTGATTTGCTAAACCTGTTTTTTCTTTTACATTTATCAGCTGGCATTCTTCTATAAAAAAGAGCTTTTTTTTTTTAATCCCCTTCTCCATAAGAAAGCAATCTCCCCTCTCCCTACTCTTTTGTTATAGACTCATACATACTTTTCAAATTCAAACTTTTATAATCCAGTGCTACTCAAACTGGGGTCCATAATCTACAGCAGCACCTGCAAACTGCTTAGAAAAGTATTAGTAAGTTCTCAAGACTTCCCTGGCCATCCACAGGTAAAGATTCTGCACTTCCAGTGCAGGGGGTGAGGATTTGATCCCTGGTCAGGGAACTAAGATCCTATATGCAGCATGATAGGCTTCCCGTCTATCCTCCCCACCAAATGTAAAGTCTCAAATTTGACCCCAGACCTATTAGTCAGAATATTTGGGGTAAGTGGGGTGGACGTGTATGTGAAGGAAGTTCCTGGAATTTGTGTTGTTACTGAGACTACTATAATCCATTTCTGTACAATTCTTTTTAATGTTCAAACTGTCCTGCACTCGCCCAGGAGAAGCTGTTTGAAGCAGCCTCTATGTTCTATTGACATCCCTGTTTGTCTTTGAGTAATTCCTTGCTTGGGAGGACACTGAGTCATCTTATACTTTCCCTACTCAGCTGCCTCAGACCTGGAATTAACCATTTCTCCCAGGAAATGGTTAATTTACTGGTTCCTTCCATTTCAGAATGGTACTTAGAAACCGAATAGTGTTGCTAGCTGTGTTCACTGTTCCTGGATGTCACTGCTTATGGGCCCATTCAGTAGAAAAAACAATGAAATATATATATATATAATGTATAGATATAATATTGGCACCTCCAGATTGAATGCACATCATAGGATTTTCCCTTACCTTCCTCATTTCTATTTGCATCCCTCTTCTCCTACAAAGAATTCTGGTTCTAAAACGCATTAGCGCAGTTACTCATTTGCTATGCTACAATACAACAAAATACTTTCAGAATCACTATTCCAAACTGCCGTCTCTAATAAACCCACTCAGGAAAGTTCAAGACTTCCCAGGTGGTGCTACTGGTAAAGAATCCGCCTGCCAATTGCAGGAGTCACAAGAGACGTGGGTTTGATCCCTGGGTCGGGAAAATTCCCTAGAGAAGGAAATGGCAATCTGCTCCAGTATTCTTGCCTGGAGAATCCCATAGACAGAGAAGCCTGGTGGGTTACTGTCCATTGGGTTGCAAAGAATCGGACACGACTGAAGCAATTTAGCATACATACGCACAACACAAGAAAATACTTTCAGAATCACTATACCAAACTGCCATCTCTAATAAACCCATTCAGGAAAGTTCAAGACTTTTTAGTTCTTTCAGCTTTGAATTTATTCAGAGTGCTGTGTTCAAAAGTTACTTTTTTTTTCTGTGCCTATGTTATAAACATGATACTGGTTTTAGGTTGATTTTTGCGATTTGTATTCAATTTTAAGTTTTGGCACTTCTTTATCTTTTGGGTTAATATTAATCTCAATTTTCAAATTCATAGAATATTTACATGCCTCGAAAATGACAGTTATATGAAAATGTATATTTAGAGAAGTCTGGTTCACATTTTAACCTTTTCCACTTGGCCGTAACCTGTAATTATTTTCATTGTTGCTGTTCAGTTGCTACATCATGTCTGACTCTTTGCAATCTCATGAATTGCAGCTGGCCACCTTCCCTGTCTTTCACTATTTTCATTCTTTCTTTTTTAGCCTTCTTTTGCTTTTTCATTATTAGGATAATCAAATAGATACAATTACATTCTTATTTTCTCCTACTTCTTACACAAAATGCCACATTTTATACACAGAGAAGAAATAATTTTAAAATAGAGATTTGCTACCAACTCATTATTACATTAAAGAAGAAGAGGGACTTCTCTGGTGCTACAGCAGTTAAACTCCCCCCATCTCCATCCCATTTCTAATGCAGGGGGAGTGGGTTCAATCAATGGTCAGAGAACTAAGATTCCACGTGCTGCCTGGCACAGGCCAAAAAATAAAAAATTAATTAAAAAAAAGAAGGAAGCCTCCTTAGCATAATAAACTGATTCTTACACATTCCTCCTCAAGTTATTTATAAGTGTTAGTCAGTTGTATCTGACTCTTGTGACCCCATGGACTTGTAGCCTGCCAGGATCCCCTGTTCATGGAATTCTCCAGGCAAGAATACTGGAGTTGGTTGCCATTCCCTTCAAAATCGCATTTTATTTTCTTTCACTGCAGAGCATTTTTAAGGCATCTTTCCACTCTAGTTCAATGTACCTATGGTAGCTGCCCATTAATGGGAAACATGAGAGACTGGTGACAATGAGATGTAATCCTCTGATTACCATGGGAGAACCACCATTATCTACATAGCTACCTGTCTGTTCTTGTTTTAAAGTAGAAGACTTTCACTTCCTGGAGGAAAACAAGATTGACATTAGCTTCACTTTCACTTTTCACTTTTATGCATTGGAGAAGGAAATGGCAACCCACTCCAGTGTTCTTGCCTGGAGAATCCCAGGGACGCGGGAGCCTGGTGGGCTGCCGTCTATGGGGTTGCACAGAGTCGGACACAACTGAAGCGACTTAGCAGCAGCAGCAGCAGCAGACAACAGGAGAACACACATGGAAGGAACAGTGCAGACAGTGATTTCTCTAGAGCTGTACCATTTTTGTCTTTTTTTTTTTTTTTAAAGACCTCCCATCTCCTTCAGTTTTCTTCCTGATGTGTGAATAATGCTTACAGTTGTGATCACAACCTTAGGCACATCCTACAATTACAATGTTGCTATGCTGCTTTACAAAAACAAACAAAGAGAGAAAAAAAACAACAAAAAAATCATATTAAAACAAATACAGACAGTATTTTTTTTGGGGGGGAAGAAGTAGGTCTTGCAAAGAAAGTTTTGTAACTTGCAACAAACTACATACATAACATCTTTGTACAAAGTAGAGTAACTTTCCAGACTGTCACCTATTTCAAGTTGTAATGTACTGAACCACTGTGGAGGACAATTGTTTCCCCTGTTTGGGAGGTGAGATGGGGGAACTGTATACTTACTTCTGCCGTGACTGTATGTGGGTAAATGGACAAGATCTATCATTTGTTTAGGGACCTGTTCTGCATTCCCTGATGGCTCAGACGGTAAAGCATCTGCCTGCAGTGCGGGAGACCCGGCTTCAATCCCTAGGTTGGGAAGATCCCTGGAGAAGGAAATGGCAACCCTCTCCAGTACCCTACCTGGAGAATCCCATGGACGGAGGAGCCTGGTAGGCTACAGTCCACAGGGGTCGCAAAGAGTCAGATACGACTGAGCTACTTCACTTCTGCATTCTCCCAACTCTGAACCCATTTTTCTTTTGTTTTTTGAGTGTACGTTTTTTTTTCAAACCAAAGTTAAAAAATTCCACAATTTTTTTCAACCTTGGAACGTGAAGTAGAGTGCCCTCAAGTGGACAGATTTTAGTCCTTAGTCAGTATGTGTGTTGCTGCTTGGCTTCACAGGTGGCACTGCTGCTGCTGCAGCTGCTAAGTCGCTTCAGTCGTGTCTGACCTTGTGCGACCCCACAGACGGCAGCCCACCAGTCTCCCCCATCCCTGGGATTCTCCAGGCAAGGACACTGGAGCGGGTTGCCATTTCCTTCTCCAATGCATGAAAGTGAAAAGTGAAAGTGAAGTCGCTCAGTCGTGTCCGACTCTTCGTGACCCCATGGACTGCAGCCTACCAGGCTCCTCTGTCCATGAGATTTTCCAGGCAAGAGTACTGGAGTGGGGTGCCATTGCCTTCTCCCTCACAGGTGGCACAGTGTTAAAGAATTCGCCTGCCAATGCAGGAGGCACAAGAGACGCAGGTTCGATCTCTGGGTCAGGAAGATCCCCTGGAAGAGGAAATGGCAACCCACTCCAGTATTCTTGCCTGAAAAATTCTGTGGACAGAGGAGCCTTGTGGGCTACAGTTCACTGGGTCACAGAGAGTTGGACACAACTGAGCACACACACACACACCATTGGAACTCCAAGCATGCCAAGGTCTTCCCTATACCTTCCAGATGCTTTCTTCTTCCTAAAACCAGAAAGGGTAAACACCTGAGCAAGGAATCTCAGGTGACAAAATTTAGTTCACCAGTTTCTACTCTGTTGAAGAGCTGGGTTCCCATTCTTGAAGAAAGAAGCTCATGGAAGGGTGTGTTTTCTAATTATATACTAATAACTTCTTATACTAATTTGTACCAAAATTTCCTTGACTGACAAGCCGAGTAATTATGAAGTTTTCTTTTTCTGAGTATTGCATGAAGGCTACCAAGTTGGAACAGGCAAGTCCTGGATGTTAAAGTTTTAATTCATCTACCTCATTCATGTGTTATTTTTGCAACTATAGTGTCTGTTTTCCTCTTTGATGACGGCTGAAGTGTTTCCAGGCCCTGTTGTAAACCTAGGAGTTGATATATTGGTGGGAGCAGCTGAAGTTCAAGATGTCGTTGTGATTCTTTTTTTCTTTAATCTCCCTTTTATATATGTAATATTCCTAGAGAAGGAAATGGCAACCCACTTCAGTATTCTTGCCTGGAAAATTTCGTGGACAGAGGAGCCTGGCGAACTATAGTCCATGGGGTCACAAAGAATCGGCCACAACTGAGTGACTGAGCACATATGTGATATTAAGCAGACGGTGAAGCACAACTCTTGACGATTTAATAAGGAAGGAGAAAGACTCACACTTCTCGGTGGAGAAGTCATTGGCCCCTGTATGAAGAAGAGTGGATGGGGAATGTTCTCAAGTCTGTCTCTCTGTAATTGCACCCCAAAAATGTTTTCTGTTTTGCCGAGTTGTCCCTTTCCTTCTGGAATGGTAAGTGAATACAAGAGTACTGTTTACACTGTGAAGTGGATATTGTCACAGAAATTACACCAGAGGCATTCTCACTTGTTAAGCTAATAATGTCTTGTGAATGTATGATCTACAGAGAAACCCCTGTAGTTTTTAACCTGCTGATGCTGTCTGTCTGTTGGGGAATAAATTTTGGATGGTTCTTTTTTTCACCAAAAAAAGGTAAAAGATACATTTTACATTTATTTTAAAATTTAACCCTATGTAAAAAAGGAAGCATATGTATATATATATACACACACACACACATATATACATATTTACATAGAACATATAAAACACATCAAAATGTTTGAGCAGTTACATTATAGATGGCTATAATTCCTTATAGTTCTAGTATTTTCCAAATTTTATATAGTGAGCATGTGTCATTATTTCATAGTCAGGAGATAAAATATTATTTTCAAAAAAGCTGTTTAATCTTCAGAGTCTATATAAAATATGAGTAGACAATGCATGGACCTAGAACTGTCATTTCAAATGCACTGATCTCAAGTAATATGAAATCTTTTTAATGACCAGAAATATTGCAAAGCATAGACACATGGGGGCATTGTAACCAAATTTTTATAATCTCAGGGAAAAAAACCCAGAAACCAAAATCCAAAACAGCAAACGTAGTGTGCACTCACTGCTGACCAGGTTCTGTTATAAGCATCTATATGTGTTATCTCATTTCATCCTCACATTAACTCTATGGGATAGTACCATTATTATCCTCACTTAAGACATCTGAGACTCCTAGCCACACAACCACCTAAAATTGTGAAAGCATTTACCATGATCTTTTGTATATAATCAAGCTCCTATTGACAGTTGTTTGGTGATAATTCTGTGCCTCTGTGCAATTCTCTACTAAAGCCTACTTTACATTCTCTAATGATTTCCCCACTGCTGCACTCCCGGTCTAAGAACAGAGAGTAGAGAATGAATATTTAAACTTTTTTAGTATTTTTTTTTTTAATCAGAAATAGGAAGTGTGGAAAACAGGAAAATCCCACTCTCTGTTAGTCTTTTCCTTCCATATGTATATATATTCAAAACATCTTTTTTGATAATTGGGTAATTTGCTTTTTTCATCTATTATCACATCCATGTATTATGTATCTTTACCATATTACTATATATCTTTCAGAACCACCATTTCAGTGTTACATCATTTTCAATGAAGTAGGTATACCATATGGAGAAGGCAATGGCACCCCACTCCAGTACTCTTGCCTGGAAAATCCCATGGATGGAGGAGCCTGGTAGGCTGCAGTACAAGGGGTCGCTGAGAGTTGGACACGACCAAGTGACTTCCTACTTTCACTTTCCACTTTCATGCATTGAAGGAGGAAATGGCAACCCACTCCAGTGTTCTTGCCTGGTGAATCCCAGGGACCGGGAAGCCTGGTGGGCTGCCGTCTAATGGATCACACAGAGTCGGACACGACTGAAGCGACTTAGCAGCAGCAGGTATACCATAGATTATTCAATCATTTCTCTACTATTGTCTTTTTTAGGTTACAGCAAATTCTTAATGTAAGTAATTCAGCAACAAACGTGTTCATATGTATATTTCCCCTCCCTCCCTCATGTTTATTGCCCTATTCTGCAACTGTTGCCTGAACACCTAATGAATACCAGGCACTATATTAGGTTCTGGGTTTAGGACATTTTCCTCTAGGATAGTATCTTAAGGCTGCAAAATCTTATGCCTCAATACATACTGTCAAACTGCTTTCTTAAAGGTTAAAATCAGGTTATTCTAGATGGATTCTTTAATAATAAGAGAAAAAACAGATGTAAAAACTTTTAGCTATTAGGTGATTGATGATTACAGCCTTATGTGTTGAAGAATCAACATGAGTAGTTACAGTAGTAAGATTTGTAGATTTCAAATCACTTATGACAGGAAAAAATTAATGCCAAAATTTATAATAGTTTTCAGTAATTGTGACTCAAAATCCAGATATAATAAAAGAGTACACTGATAAATTCAACTACGTAAAAATGGAAGTTATGGCGAACATCATGTGCTGTGCTGTGCTTAGTCACTTGGTCATGTCCAGCTCTTAGTGACCCCGTGGACTGTAGCTAACGAGGCTCCTCTGTCTGTGGGGATTCTTCAGGCAGCAATACTGGAGTGGGTTGCCATGCCTTCCTCCGGGGGATCTTCCCAACCCAGGGATTGAACCCAGGTCTCCCACATTTCAGGTGGATTCTTTACCGTCCCTGCCCAAGATACCTGGAGTGGGTAGTCTCCCAGGGGATCTTCCCAACCCAGGAATAGGACCAGGGTGTCCTGAATTGCAGGCGGATTCTTTACCAGCTGAGCTGTCAGGGAAGCCTGGCAAACATCATGCTGCTGCTGCTGCTGCTTCCTAGTCGCTTCAGTCATGTCTGACTCTTAGCGACCCCATAGACGGCAGCCCACCAGGCTCCTCTGTCCCTGGGATTCTCCAGGCAAGAGTGGGTTGCCATTGCCTTCTCCAGGCAAACATCATAAACAAAGTCAAAATACAACTATCAAACTGGGTGTTAATATTTGCAATATATATCATAAACATGTTCATAACAGAACACTTAACAATCAAGAAAAAAGAAACCAAAACTCTTAGAAAAATGTACAAAAGACACATACACTGCTGACAATAATATTTCAATCATCTTTAAACAAATGAAAAATATCTCTAGCTTCACTATTAGAGAAATGCAAATTAACACTACTTTTAAATACCATTTCTCATGTATCATGTTTGCAAAAATCTAAAAGTTTGATAACATTCTGTAATTCTGTTGGTTGAAACTAGGAAAATGAATAATCTCTTCCAGTGCTAGTAGAAATAGAAAGTAATATGACTTCTGTAGAGAATCTGGCATTCTCCAACAATGCTACATTTACGCTTACCTTTTTAACACAATCAAATGATTTATTGAAGTTCTCCTTACGTTAAATCTTTAAAATTAGACACTTCCTTTTAAATATGGCAGGCCATTGATCAAAACAGTTAATCTCATCCAATTGGGTGTGCTTACCTTTTAATCTAGCAGTCTCACTTGTAGGAATCTTCCCTGAAGATACACAACCATAAATCTGAAACAACGTATGTGGAAGATTATTGATTGTGGCATTATTTGTAATAGCAAAATAAAAATACACTTCAAGCTCTTCCATTAGAGACTGGTTAAAAAAGAAAAAGGTATATTCCCAGAGTGAAATACTACTCAGCCAAACAAAAGAATCAAAAAGGGGACATGCCAAAGGGAAATTAAAAGGGCTAAGTAGCAACTAGTGCACCTGAGGTCCAGATCTTGG
>NW_011494707.1:1202986-1207752 GCF_000754665.1 Bison bison bison | reverse complement strand
ATCTTGGTTTGTAAACATAATACCTCACTGAAGGAAGCCAGAGCTCCTTGGAAAAATGGCTGTTCAGATCTGGGGCAAGTAAAGTAGAGGTAGGCCTGAAATATCTCATGCCAGGGAGTGAAAAAGAACTTAAAAGCTGATGGAGATAGGTCAAAAGGTTACAGTAGTGGCTTAAATGGACTCATTGGCCAACTCAGAGACAATCTGGGCAGCAAAAAAGAATACAGATGACAAAGGATTATAATACACTGAATAAACAAAAATAAAATTCTAAGTCCACAGTGATATTAAAAATATAAGAAGATGAAAAGGAAAGTAAAGGTGTGGAATGGGGGAAGCTCTCTTATGGAGAAAAATGTCAAGGGCATGATAGAATTGGAAAGCCACTATTTTACAACTGCAAAGTAATAACTATGAATAGTCTTGAGTATAATACTCAACTTATTTGTATAGTAAGATCATAAAATGATTTCCTGAAATATATTCTGGCTTTATCTGTGATCTAGGATTAAAAGACTGAAATGGAAAACCTTGATCAGATAAGGGAAGGCGATGGAATCCTTACTTTAGCATGCTTTTTCCTTCTTCCCAAAGCTGAAAACTGCTTACAAGTACAGTCCTTAGTGTCCTGACCTTGAATTCTTTTCATCTTTTCTTATGTGGCTACAAGGTGTATTGGAACGACCCACTAAAAGAGGCTTCATCAGTAATGAAATTGAAAGACAAATGTCAAATTGCAAGTTTGATATATACTTGCACATATAATTGATGTATATATAAGCAATATACATCATAAAGTCTCATGTCCCTGATATAAATATTATGTTGTTTATATATTGTTATTTATGTGTTGTTAAAGCTGTAGAGGGAAAAGATTCTGTTTAGCCTGCTGAGCCAAATAAAGCATCCCATTTCCAGTCTAAAGCACGGATCTTCTGAGGCAAGTAAAACCTCCCAACATCTACCTGATTTCCAAAAGACCAGGCTAGAAGTCTATAATAATGGTGCTTCAATTCAGGGTAGGGTCTCCACAGGCCACACATCCATTTCATTCTACTGTGTCTGGTCAGACTAGTGTATACCTGTTGACCTCATGTAAATGTTAAGGTACTCCTTTTAACTGTTAAAAGTGTCTAAGTTTGGACCATATTTGGTTACCCTACTTCAAGGAGACTCCTGACACTCCTTAGGGAAAACTTGGCTGATGTTGAAAGGTAAATGTCAAGTGAGAGAGAGAGATGCAAGTAAAGACTCTGCAATGTGGTAGGCAGAATAATGGTCCCCCACAGATACCCTGGTGCTAGTCCCTGGAACTGTGAATATGTTACTTTACAGGATAAAAAGGAAAATATGATTAAATTAAGTATGCTGAGATGGGGAGATTATCCCGGATCATCCAGGTGAGCCTAATCTAATTACAAAGATCCTTACAATTGTAGGAATTCCCTGATGAACTCATAGTTAGAGGATGTGACTATAGAAGAATGCTCAGAGGT
This sequence comes from Bison bison bison, assembly GCF_000754665.1. NCBI lineage: Eukaryota > Metazoa > Chordata > Mammalia > Artiodactyla > Bovidae > Bison > Bison bison. The sequence goes on along the minus strand of NW_011494707.1, from coordinate 1,206,256 downwards.
ACAACATTTGCTGGCTTTGAAGATGAAATAAGGGGACCACAATGCAAGGAGTGTGGGCAGCCTCTAGTGGCTAGAAAAACAAGGAAACAGATTCTTCCCTAGAACCTGGAAAGAAATACAGACCTGCCTAAGGAACTATAAAATAATAAGTTTATATTGTTTTCAGCCATTAATTGTGTGGTAATTTGTTACCATAGCAATAGGAAACTAATACGCAGAACTGACAGCATTTCTAGTGAGGACTGAAGGATCCAACAAGCCATTCATTCATTTAACAAATGTTTAAATCCTTATATATGCCAGAACCAATGTTGAATAAGATGGACTTCTTAAAGAGTTTACAGCTCTGGAGGAAGACAATCACTGAAACACGTAATTAAGATTGGTATGAGCTAGTGGTAAAGAATCACCTGCCAATGCAGGAGATACAAGAGATGTGGATTTGATCTCTCGGTCAGGAAGATCCCCTGGAGGAGAGCACGGCAACCCACTCCAGTATTCTTCAACTTACTCCAGTATTCTTGCGTGGAGAATCCAATGGACAGAGGAGCCTGGGGGGCTACAGTCCACAGAGTCACAGAGAGTCGGACATGACAGAAGCAACTTAACACATACACACGAGTGTTCTAAAAGGGTTAGTACGGGGTGGCATGAAACTCGTGAGCACAGGGGAGTAAACCAGGATATACAAACATGGGTGGAAGGCAGCCCAGTTTGAAGATACGGCATGTTTGGCCTGGGTGACAGTTCAGGCAGGGGTTTCAAAGCATGTGGATTAATGCAGTAATAGCCAGCAGCGTAGTTTGGCTGGACCATAAATAGATGGAAAGGGTAATAGAAGTGCAATTTGGGTCAACTGGTAAAGGGCCATTCAGACTAAGAGTTTGAACTTAATCTTTCAAGCAATGGGAAGATATTTTTAAATAAAGTTTTAAAGCAGGGAAGGGGACATAGTCAAATTTGTATTTTATAGAGATACATCTGGTATAAGCTCCACTAGTACAGAGAACAAATTTGTTTTTGTTCACTCCTGCAGACACTTGTATCAATCAGAACACGCTAAGTTATGCTGTGGTGACAAATACCCCCAAAGTCTCAGTGCCTTGAAACAAAAGAAGTTTATTTCCTTCCCATGCTACATAGATCAGCGTTGGTCTCTGCTTATCTTAGCCATTCAGGGGTGCAGGTCAGTGCAGTTACCATGATTTCAAATGTTGCCTGCTGCTAAGCAAGAGGGAAAAAGAGTTCTGGAGCACCTCAAAGCAGCAATTAAAGCCTGAGTCTGAGAGTGACAGGGGTCACCTCTATTCATACCTCATCTATTAGGACCAGGAAGTATAATCCCACTATCAACTGGGGAGGGTTAAAACTGGCAGCATTTGCTGCATTTATTAATGATTAAATCTATGGTTTTTCCAGTAGTTATGTACAGATGTGAGAAATGGACCATAAAGAAGGCTGAGCAACGAAGAACTGATGCTTTCAAATTGTGGTGCTGTAGAAGACTCTTTGGAGAAGGCAATGGCACCCCACTCCAGTACTCTTGCCTGGAGAATCCCATGGATGGAGGAGCCTGGTAGGCTATAGTCCATGGGGTCGCTAAGAGTCCGACACAACTGAGTGACTTCACTTTCACTTTTCACTTTCATGCATTGGAGAAGGAAATGGCAACCCACTCCAGTATTCTTGCCTGGAGAATCCCAGGGACAGAGGAGCCTGTTGGGCTGCCATCTATGGGGTTGCACAGAGTTGGACACGACTAACATGACTTAGCAGCAGCAGCAGCAGCAGCAGCAGCAGCAGAAGACTCTTGAAAGTCCCTTGGGCTGCAATATCAAACTAGTCAATCCAAAAGGAATCAACCCTGAAAATTCATTGGAAGAACTTATGCTGAAGCTGAAGCGGCAATACTTTGGCCACCTGATGGGAAGTGCCAACTCATTGGAAAAGACCCTGATGCTCAAAGAGATTGAAGGCAGGAGGAGAAGGGGAGGACAGAGGATGAGATGGTTAAATAGCATCACTGATTCAATGGATATGAATTTGACCAAATTCCAGGAGACAGTGGTGGACAAAGGAGCCTGGTGTGCTACAGTCCATGGAGTCATAGAATTGGACACAATTTAGCCACTGAACAACAACAAAATATTAACTGAACAAATGAATCAATTCAAAAGAATAAGAGGTCATCTGATAAAGTCTCATCTAGTAGAAAGAGAACAGGGAAGGAACAGGAGAGGAGAGTCAGTGAGTAATCAGATGTGCAGGGGAGCAGTATGACTACCTCTGGGTCAGTGGAGGAAGGTTGTTGCCAATTAAAAAGAAAAAAGTGAGATGAGAAAGTGTATATTTGGATTTGTGCCTGCGTGTGTGATTGGTAGAGCGCAGCTGATACGCCTACATTTTGACCTCACCTTTTGCAGTCTTGGCTTCAGGCCTTTAGCTCAGGATACTAGGCTCTTGGTATCGAGGCAATGGAGCCTTAGCTAGAAAGCAAAATTGGTCCCTGCCCTGGAGAGGATGGTTAGTCCCCACCATAGGTAATGAGCGTGTAAGGAACTTTATATGCATTCCCTCAAAACATTCCACGAGTAAGCTATGATTAGGTTCCTTTTACAGTGAGGAGAATTTTTAGAAGACTATCTAGAATCCAACTCTGATGTGATATCCTGTGCAAGTTCACCTCTCCAAGCCTTGGGTCCTTCAGCTTTAAAATACTACTTACACCGAGAGTGGTAAGGATTGGAGGCTGGTCAGAAAAACATCTATTTCTGCTTTATTGACTATGCCAAAGCCTTTGACTGTGTGGATCACAATCAACTGTGGAAAATTCTGAAAGAGATGGGAATACCAGACCACCTGACCTGCCTCTTGAGAAATTTGTATGCAGGTCAGGAAGCAACAGTTAGAACTGGACATGGAACAACAGACTGGTTCCAAATAGGAAAAGGAGTACGTCAAGGCTGTATATTGTCACCCTGCTTATCTAACTTCTATGCAGAGTACATCATGAGAAACGCTAGGCTGGAAGAAGCACAAGCTGGAATCAAAATTGCCGGGAGAAATATCAGTCACCTCAGATATGCAGATGACCACCCTTATGGCAGAAAGTGAAGAGGAACTAAAAAGCCTCTTGATGAAAGTGAAAGAGGAGAGTGAAAAAGTTGGCTTAAAGCTCAACATTCAGAAAACGAAGATCATGGCAGCTGGTCCCATCACTTCATGGCAAATAGATGGGGAAACAATGGAAACAGTGTCACACTTTATTTT
>NW_011494707.1:1201844-1202886 GCF_000754665.1 Bison bison bison | reverse complement strand
GCTGAGCACCGAAGAATTGCTGCTTTTGCACTGTGGTGTTGGAGAAGACTCTTGAGAGTCCCTTGGACTGCAAGGAGATCCAACCAGTCCATTCTGAAGGAGATCAGCCCTGGGTGTTCTTTGGAAGGAATGATGCTAAAGCAGAAATTCCAGTACTTTGGCCACCTCATGCGAAGAGTTGACTCATTGGAAAAGACCCTGATGCTGGGAGGGATTGCGGGCAGGAGGAGAAGGGGACGACAGAGGATGAGATGGCTGGATGGCATCATTGACTCGATGGACGTGAGTCTGAGTGAACTCTGGGAGCTGGTGATGGACAGGGAGGCCTGGAGTGCTGCAATTCTTGGGGTCGCAAAGAATAGGACATGACTGAGCGACTGAACTCAACTGAACTGAGGAGGACCAAAGAGTTGGAAGAAGGCCAGAGCAACCAATCACAGGGCAAGAATTACAAACACAGTGCCCAACCTCCCCCGTCACACCTGCCAGGGCGACGAACCAGAGGTGGGGGCGGGAACTAAGCCCAGCTCTAGGTCTTGCAGTGAGATGACATTGAGATGACATCATGCCACAGACACCTAAGCCCGCCCAGGCACCGAGGAAAAACTAGACTCCGCCCCTGGGCCGCGCGATGCACTGACGTCATACAATTCGCCGCCTCCTCTGGCTCTGACGTTACTCCGCTGGGGTTCTCTCCTCCAAAGATCTCCGAAGCCAGTTTGCAAGAGGAACAAACGGGATATTTCTGTGGAGTCAGTGTGACATCCGGAGAAGGCAATGGTCCCCACTGCAGTACTCTTGCCTGGAAAATCCCATGGACGGAGAAGCCTGGTGGGCTGCAGTCCATGGGGTCCCTAAGAGTCGGACACGACTGAGCGACTTCACTTTCACTTTTCACTTTCATGCATTGGAGAAGGAAATGGCAACCCACTCCAGTATTCTTGCCTGGAGAATCCCAGGGACAGAGGAGCCTAGTGGGCTGCTGTCTATGGGGTCTCACAGAGTTGGACACGACTGAAGCGACTTAGCAGCAGCAGCAGCA
>NW_011494707.1:1200997-1201744 GCF_000754665.1 Bison bison bison | reverse complement strand
GGCAACTGTGGCTGGAGACTATGAGCAAGGTGGAAAATAGTAATGATGCTAGAGAGCTGTTGGAGTAGGGCGGGTGACACTTATCGGGATGTATCTGGACCGAGGAGCATCTTGTCTGGTGGTTGCAATGAGACAGCACGCTGTAATGATTGGGTAGTTCCCCAGAGCAATTGTAGGTGCTGCCGCTCTGGAGGGGTAATGGAAGAACAAGACCTTTAATCCAAACTTCGTTGAGTTGTAGACAGGTGTTATCTCTTCTCCTCATTTCCAATTCACTCTTCATTTCATCTGTTAAAGATTGTGTTTGAAAGGTGAAGTGAATGAAAGTCGCTCAGTCGTGTCTGACTCTTTGCGACCCAATGGGCTGTACAGTCCATGGCATTCTCCAGGCCAGAATACTAGAGTGGGTAGCTGTTCCCTTCTCCAGGGGATCTTCCCAACCCAGGGATTGAATCCAGGTCTCCCACACTGAAGGCAGATTCTTTACCAGCTGAGCTACCAGGGAAGCCAAAATGAAACCCTCAAGGTGTGGTCCTGGTGGAAGGTGAAAGCCCACAAGTATATTTTCATGCAAATATATGAATATAAAATGAAAATGTGTCAAGAATTTAAATCTTTAGTGAGGAAGACACCAGACATTGGAAAGCATCCCAAAGAACATAAATAGTCTATATTCTGAAGTGAATTTACAGCTCTCCCTCCCCTTCTTCCCCTTCATCCAGTGGATCAGCAAGTTCTTTTGACTCC
>NW_011494707.1:1198810-1200897 GCF_000754665.1 Bison bison bison | reverse complement strand
TTTGACTCCATTTACAAAACTGCATTCAACTCTCCATTTTCACAAATACCATTTTAGTCTGAGCTGAAATTATCTGTGGATCATCTTCCAATGGGCCTCACTCCCTCTCCAGTCTGTTCACTACAGGCTTCTAAAAGGAACAAATATCTACTAATGGCTTCTCCTTTGCTTGGAGGTTTAAATTCACCTATGCTTGCTTAGGTGAATTTAGGGCTTCCCTGGTGGCTCAGACGGTAACGCGTCTGCCTGCAACGCGGGAGACCCGGGTTCGACTCCGGGGTCGGGAAGATCCCCTGGAGAAGGAAATAGCAATCCACTCCAGCACTCTTGCCTGGAAAATCCCACGGACGGAGAAACCTGATAGGCTATAGTCCATGGGGTCGCAAAGAATCGGACACGACTAAGCGACTTCACTTTCATTTTCACTATGCTTGCTTACTAAGAACCTCATGATCTATGGGTGCCTGTTCACCTACCCCATCTACTACTTTCTGTCTCCCTTGCTGTGCTGCGGAGCCCCCTGGCTGGAATGCCCTTTCTTCTAAATTTCACTTTATTGCCTCTTAAAAGAATCTTCAGATCTCAGTTTGAGAATAGCCTACACAAAGAAGCCTTCCTAGGCCCTCCATTCTAAAGTGGCCACTCAATCATATATCTAAGATTTTAAATTTCTATAGAGCCTTAATCACTTTGATACATGACACTCATTTTTCATTGTTCATCTCTCCACTCCCCAGTTAAGATCCAAGCGTATAAATTCAGTCCAAAAAGCACTTATCTATACCGGGTACCGATGTATTCTCAGCTTGCAGAACACGAGTTCAGCATGTTATTTATACCCTAGTTGGAGTTTAATCATTTAAGTGGTTAATTGTCATAACAGAAATTGCATAAATTATTTAGAAACAGGTGTTTCATGAGGTGTTTACAAAATGTATCTGGTTATGTTAGATGAAAAATACTTTGGATTAAAGAAAAATAGTGTCAAAAATATTTTCTGGGCTTGATGTCAGAAGAATTATTATCAAAGACTTTCTTTTCAAGAATACTAGCAGTTTTTTGTTTTTTAAATGCCTAGATGAATTGCAATCTACTGAAAGAAATTCGGTTTAATAATTCAATCTAAGATATTTGGAATGAAACTCTAAAAAAACAGACTTTTTTTGCATGTATCTTTGGGCAAACTCTCTGTAGGATTCTTGTTGTTCTTCAGTTGCTAAGCCATGTCCAACTCTTTACGACTCCATGGACTGCGGCCCGCCAGGTTCCTCTGTCCATGGGATTTTCCAGGCAAAAATATTGGGGTGGGTTACCATTTCTTTCTCCAGGGGATCTTCCCAACCTGGAGATCAAAACTGCATCTCCTGTATTGGCAGGCATATTCTTTTACCAGAGTCATCAGGGAAGCCTATGTAGGATACTGGAGAATTCCAAATAAAACCCGAAAAGGTGACATTTGAGTCTGGACTTTCAAAGTGAGTAGAATGAAAATATGAGTAGGTGACAAGGAGAGAAACTGGCAGTTTAGGCAGAGGTGTAAATTTGTAACTGAGCAGTACCCTATGGGGCCTTCCAAGGACAGATCCCTTCTCCATATTGTCTGCTTTAGTTCCTTTCTGCTTTAGTACCTAGATAATAGTATCTGATGCACATTTCCTGTGTTGTTTTACTGACATGAAAACCCCTACCAAGTGGAAGAAACTACTTGATTTTCATAAGAACATGGCCCACAGGCCTACCAGAGCCTAAGGATCATAATAGTAACTCCTGTGACACCATCCTGCTACCTCACTATCAATCAATCAGAGAATTGTGCATGAGCTGAACACACGAGATGGCCCTCCCTCACCTGGCTTTTGAAAATATTTTGTTGAAACCTATGGGGAATTGTGACTTTTTGAGCACTAGCTATATGAAGAGTACATCATGAGAAACGCTGGGCTGGAAGAAGCAGAAGCTGGTATCAAGATTGCCAGGAGAAATATCAATAGCCTCAGATATGCAGATGACACCACCCTAATGGCAGAAAGTGAAGAACTAAACAGCCTCTTGATGAAAGTGAAAGAGGAGAGTGAAAAAGTTGGCTT
>NW_011494707.1:1180267-1198710 GCF_000754665.1 Bison bison bison | reverse complement strand
CATTCAGAAAACGAAGATCATGGCATCTGGTCCCATCACTTCATGGGAAATAGATGGGGAAACAGTGGAAACAGTGTCAGACTTTATTTTGGGGGGTTCCAAAATCACTGTAGATGGTGATTGCAGCCATGAAATTAAAAGACACTTACTCCTTGGAAGGAAAGTTATGACCAACCTAGATAGCATATTCAAAAGCAGAGATATTACTTTGCCAACAAATGTCTGTCTAGTCAAGGCTATGGTTTTTCCAGTAGTCATATATGGATGTGAGAGTTGCACTGTGAAGAAGGCTGAGCACCGAAGAATTGCTGCTTTTGCACTGTGGTGTTGGAGAAGACTCTTGAGAGTCCCTTGGACTGCAAGGAGATCCAACCAGTCCATCCTAAAGGACATCAGTCCTGGGTGTTCTTTGGAAGAACTGATGCTAAAGCTGAAACTCCAATACTTTGGCCATCTGATGTGAAGAGTTGACTCATTGGAAAAGACTCTGATGCTGGGAGGGATTGGGGGCAGGAGGAGAAGTGGACGACAGAGGAGATGGCTGGATGGCATCACTGACTCGATGGACATGAGTCTGAGTGAACTCCGGGAGTTGGTGATGGACAGGGAGGCCTGCTGTGCTGTGATTCATGGGGTCACAAAGAGTCGGACACGACTGAGCAACTGAACTGAACTGAACTGAACTGTCCTGGACTGCTTGTACAGCACCCTACAGTAAGTGCTGCAGTTTCCTTCACCACAACCCAATGTCAGTAGATTGGCCCATGGACTCAAATTTGCTTTGATAACAAGTTCTGTTTGGAAGAAGAATATAGATGAAATTAGTTGAAAGGATAGCCAAGAGTCATATTATCAAGGAACTTAAAATGTGGGTCTTATTCTATGGGGAAGCCAACAGAGATTTGAAATGGAGTTGTGACATGGTCCTCTGTGGTTCAGTCATTTCAGTTCAATCAATCAGTCGTGTCCAAATCTTTGCAACCCCATGGAACTGCTTCCAGTGAATATTCAGGACAGATTTCCTTTAGAATGGACTGGTTGGATCTCCTTGCAGTCCAAGAGACTCTCAAGAGTCTTCTCCAACACCACAGTTCAAAAGCATCAATTCTTTGGTGCTTAGCTTTCTTTACGGTCCAACTCTCACATCCATACATGAGTACTGGAAAAACCATAGCTTTAATTACTCAGACCGTTGTTGGCAAAGTAATGTCTCTGCTTTTTAATATTTTGTCTAGGTTCAGTTCAGTTCAGTCACTCAGTCGTGTCCAACTCTTTGCAACTCCATGAATCACAGCACGCCAGGCCTCCCTGTCCATCACCAATTCCTGGAGTTCACTCAAACTCATGTCCATTGAGTCAGTGATGCCATCCAGCCATCTCATCCTCTGTCATTCCCCTCTCCTCCTGCCCCCAATCCCTCCCAGCATCAGAGTCTTTTCCAATGAGTCAACTCTTCGCATGAGGTGGCCAAAGTACTGGAGTTTCAGCTTTAGCATCATTCCTTCCAAAGAACACCCAGGGCTGATCTCCTTCAGAATGGACTGGTTGGATCTCCTTGCAGTCCAAGGGACTCTCAAGAGTCTTCTCCAACACCACAGTTCAAAAGCATCAATTCTTCGGCGCTCAGCTTTCTTCACAGTCCAACTCTCACATCCATACATGACCACTGGAAAAACCGTAGCCTTGACTAGATGGACCTTTGTTGACAAAGTAATGTCTCTGCTTTTGAATATGCTATCTAGGTTGGTCATAACTTTCCCTCCAAGGAGTAAGCGTCTTTTAATTTCATGGCTGCAATCACCATCTGCAGTGATTTTGGAGCCCAAGAAAATAGTGTCTGTCACTGTTTCCATTGTTTCCCCATCTATTTGCCATGAAGCGATGGGACTGGATGCCATAATCTTAGTTTTCTGAATGTTGAGTTTTAAGCCAGCTTTTAAACTCTCCTCTTTCACTTTCATCAAGAAGCTCTTTAGTTCTTCTCCGCTTCTGCCATAAAAGTGGTGTCATCTGCATACCTGAAGTTATTGATATTTCTCCCGGCCATCTTGATTCCAGCTTCTGCTTCATCCAGCCTGGCATTTTGCATGATGTACTCTGCATAGAAGTTAAAGGTGACAATATACAACCCTGACGTACTCCTTTTCCTATTTGGAACCAGTCTGTTGTTCCATGTCCAGTTCTAACTGTTGCTTCCTGACCTGCATACAGGTTTCTCAAGAGGCAGGTCAGGTAGTCTGGTATTCCCATCTCTTGAAGAATTTTCCACAGTTTATTGTGATCCACACAGTCAAAGGCTTTGGCATAGTCAATAAAGCAGAAATAGATGTTTTTCTGGAACTCTCTTCCTTTTTTGATGATCCAGTGGATGTTGGCAATTTGATCTCTGGTTCCTCTGCCTTTTCTAAAACCAGCCTGAACATCTGGAAGTTCACAGTTCACGTATTGCTGAAGCCTGGCTTGGAGAATTTTGAGCATTACTTTACTAGCATGTGAGATGAATGCAATTGTGCAGCAGTTTGAGCATTCTTTGGCATTGTCTTTCTTTGTTACTGGAATGAAACAGTCCCGTGGCCACTGCTGAGTTTTCCAAATTTGCTGGCATATTGAGTATAGCACTTTCACAACATCATCTTTTAGGATTTGAAATAGCTCAACTGGAATCCATCACCTCCACTAGCTTTGTTTGTAGTGATGCTTCCTAAGGCCCACTTGACTTCACATTCCAGGATGTTTGGCTCTAGGTGAGTGATCACACCATTGTGGGTATCTGGGTCATTAAGATCTTTTTTATTGGGTGCTTCTGTGTATTCTTGCCATCTCTTTTTATAGCTTCTGCTTCTATTAGGTCCATACCATTTCTGTCCTTTATTAGACTCATCTTTGCATGAAATATTTCCTTGGTATCTCTAATTTTCTTGAAGAGATCGCTAGTCTTTCCCATTCTATTGTTTTCCTCTATTTCTTTGCATTGATCACTGAGGAAGATTTTAGTATCTCTCCTTGCTATTCTTTGGAACTCTGCATTGAAATGGATATATCTTTCCTTTTCTCCTTTGCCTTTAGCTTCTCTTCTTTTCTCAGCTATTTGTAAAGCCTCCTCAGACAACCATTTTGCTTTCTTGCATTTCTTTTTCTTGGGGATGTTCTTGACCCCTGCCTCCTGTATAATGTCATGAACCTCCGTCCATAGTTCTTCAGGCACTCTTTCTGTCAGATCTAATCCCTTGAATTATTTGTCACTTCCACTGTATAATCATATGGGATTTGATTTAGGTCATACCTGAATGATCTAGTAGTTTTCCCTCCTTTCTTCAATTTTAGTCTGAATTGTGGACTTCCCTGGTGGCTCAGAGGTTAAAGCGTCTGCCTGCAATGCAGGAGACCTGGGTTCGATCCCTGGGTCAGGAAGATCCCCTGGAGAAGGAAGTGGCAACCCACTCCAGTATTCTTGCCTGGAGAATCCCATGGATGGAGGAGCCTGGTGGGCTACAGTCCATGGGGTCACAAAGAGTCAGACATGACTCAGCAACTTCACTCGCTTGGCAATAAGGAGCTCATGATCTGAGTCATATCCAGTTCATGGTCTTGTTTTGCTGACTGTATAGAGCTTCTCCATCCTTGGCTGCAAAGAATATAATCAGAGCAAGCAGCTGCCGCGGCGTCCTCCGCTCACCCTCACCGGCTCTGCACAACCGGCCGGTCTCTCCGCAGTTCCCGTCTGGTCCTGTGTCGCTCACCTTCTCCTGACCTGGGCAGGTGCCATGGCACAGGTTCTCAGAGGCACTGTGACTAACTTCCCTGGATTCGATGAGCAGGCCGATGCAGAAACTCTCTGGAAGGCCATGAAAGGCCTGGGCACGGATGAGGAGAGCATCCTGACTCTGTTGACATCCCGCAGTAATGCTCAGCGCCAGGAGATTGCTGTGGCTTTTAAAACTCTGTTTGGCAGGGACCTTCTGGATGACCTGAAATCAGAACTGACTGGAAAATTTGAAAAATTCATCGTGGCTCTGATGAAACCCTCTCGGCTTTATGATGCCTATGAACTGAAGCACGCTCTTAAGGGATCTGGGACAGATGAAAAAGTCCTGACAGAAATTATTGCGTCAAGGACACCTGAAGAACTGAGAGCCATAAAACAAGTTTATGAAGAAGAGTATGGCTCGAGCCTGGAAGATGATGTGGTGGGGGATACTTCAGGGTACTACCAGAGGATGTTGGTGGTTCTCCTTCAGGCTAATAGAGACCCTGATGCTAGAATTGATGAAGCACAGGTTGAACAAGACGCTCAGGCTTTGTTCCAGGCTGGAGAACTGAAATGGGGAACAGATGAATAAAAGTTTATTACTATCTTTGGAACACGAAGTCTATCTCACTTGAGAAGAGTGTTTGACAAATACATGACTATATCCGGGTTTCATATTGAAGAAACCATTGACCGGGAGACTTCCGGCAATTTGGAACAGCTTCTCCTTGCTGTTGTGAAATCCATTCGCAGTATACCTGCCTACCTTGCAGAAACCCTCTACTATGCTATGAAGGGAGCTGGAACAGATGATCAGAGTTGTGGTTTCCAGAAGTGAGATTGATCTGTATAACATTAGGAAGGAGTTTAGAAACAATTTTGGCACCTCTCTTTATTCCATGATTAAGGTGGACACATCTAGGGACTATAAGAAAGCCCTCCTACTGCTCTGTGGAGGCGAAGATGACTGACGGGAGCCTGGGGAGCCGCCCCGCGCGGTGTCCGCCGGCACCACTGCCTTCCTGCAGCGCAGCTTACCGCACTCTGCACGCCAGTGCTGAGCACACTGCCTTACTCAGCTAGCATGCTGTGGCCAAAACATAAATGTTGTAGAAGAACGTAGCAGTGCTCCTTTCTCATCTTTAGTTAAGATCTTTCTCTTTAACTGTTGTAACACTAAAGTGTACTTAGGTTACTAGGACTAAAGTCTGGATCATTTATATTTTCCTGTAAGAGGCAGACTGCTTTCACCCTTTTTAAAAACCTTCATTTATATTTAATTGATAACCATATTACCTTAATCAGAACCTTAGCCTTGAAATTGTGAACTCCTGGAAGTGTTATTAATCAAGTTTGCTACCAAGTTAAGCCAAAAAAATTATAGTGGTTGCAATCAGAAGATTAATGAATAATAAACATTTCCGTCTTCCTGAAAAAAAAAAAAAGAATATAATCAATCTGATTTCAGTATTGACCATCTGGTGATGTCCATGTGTAGAGTCTTCTCCTCTGTTGTTAGTGTTGTTGTAATAGGTAACATCACGACTCATTGGACAACATTAGCTATGTAAGTGGACCAAAATAAACCTTACATACTTAACATCTATATATTCCAGGTAACAGTAGATGATTATGAGCTAAAAGATCTTCTAGTAGACCTCAGAATTGCACATTAGAGCCAAATGATATATTAAAGAAGATATATTTATTTTTTAGCAGTAATTTATAGGGTACCACTCATGATCAGGCAGGGGGTTCCCTGGTGGCTCAGCTGGTAAAGAACCCACCTGCCAATGCAGGAGATGCAAGAGATGCATGTTCGACACATGGGTTGGGAAGATCCACTGGAGAAGGAAATGGCAACCTGTTCAAGTATTCTTGCCTGGAACATGAGCAAGCGGGCACACATGCATGATCAGGCACGTGGTAGGGGAGGGGCAGAAGGGAACCTTGAAGCTATTTTCATTATGTCAAAAGACCTAACAGGAAACTGCATTTCCTCTCAATGAGGCTGAATAGGGTGATTAAAATTCCATGTTTATTTTCTTTGGATTGGAATTTTAAAAGAACTCATTATGAGAACACTGATCATCTCAGGCTGATCAAAAGCTCTGATGAGATGATAGAGGTATCTGGTTTTTTTCCTTAAAGAGAAAATTACCTGAAATTTAATGTAATTTGCTAAGTAAAATTATCCAAAATCTGGAAATACCATTGAATGGAAGGAAAATGTGCAAAACAGTAAAGTATGAAATTCAAATCTCACCTCTATAGTCTCTTTTACATAAAAGCCAAACCTGCTGCTCCTTGATTTTCCATTTTAGTGATGGCCTCACCATGTATTCAGGCTTCCCTTGTGGCTCAGCTGGTAGAGAATCTGCCTGCAATGTGGAAGACCTGGGTTTGATCCCTGGCTTGGGAACATCCCATGGAGAAGGGAAAAGCTACCCACTCCAGTATTCTGGCATGGAGAATTCCATGGACTATATAGAATTCCATGGAATTCTGGACTATACAGTAGTCCAGAAGACTGGGCAGCATTCTCCACTCTTGCCTCAATTTATTTCTCCTATTTAATCACACAGCAAATTATTAACTCTACCTCTAAAACTTTTCTAGAATTTTATCCTTTTCTTTATTCAAACTATTATGACCTTGCTTGGTGTTAGCTTTTTGTTTTGTTTTGCTGAGTAGGTAGAATTAACACATTTGAGGAGACTGAGGTCTGTGTGACCTTGTCCTAAAAGATAAATTATGATAATACAATAGGGGAGAAAACATGTCATATCTGTCAAATTTCTGTGAGGTGTTCTGCATCCAAGAGTTATGCTTGCTTAGCTACTTAGTTTTTATTAGAAAAGAGGGAGGAATGTGTCCTTTGGTGTCTTGAATGAGCTAGAAAGCTGTGACTACGCATAATGGAAACTCTCTCGAGTGATATAAAGCAGGGTGTGATGGGCTTTCACCATAGGCTCACCATTCTGGCCTCAGAAAAAATTATCATGTGGTCAGATCACTCACCTCCTGGGCAGTTGGTTTGGGTGGTGTTCATGCAGAAATGCAAGTCATAACTATTGCTTAGTGGAGTGTTAGATGAGGTTCAGGATGTGCAGGATGGCACCTTGCCATAATGAATATTGTAAGCTGAGAAGTTAGGGAAAAGAGCAAAAACAGGAAGATCACTTTGAACCTCCTCCCCCAACTTCTTCCCTGAAACAGGTCATCTGACCCTCCTGTGAGGGGCTCTCTCCCTTGCCTGGGAAAAGAGCATTCTTCTCTCTGTAGACAAAGGGCTAGAGAAGAATCCAAATGAATGGTTTGCCCCAGTTTACTACACTTACCTCAGACTCTTTGACCTATTATATTTCTCCAAGACTGTCTACTCTTCATCAATTTAGCATAAAAATATGCCAGATGAACCATTTCTTTGGGTCATCATTTCCTTATGAAGACTCCTGTGTCATGTAAATATTATATTAAATAAATGTTTATGTTTTTCTCCTGTTAATCTGTCTTTGTCAGTTTAATTTCCAGACCAGCCAGGGACCCTAAAAAGGTTGAGGAAAACTTTGTCTTCCCCTATAATAGGTAATAAAAGTTAAGTGTAAAAATAAATTGCAGGGACTTCTCTGGTTGTCCAGTGTTTAAGACTCCTTGCTTCGACTAAAAGGTGTGCAGGTTCAATCCCTGGTTGGGGAACTAAAATCCTGCATGTCATGTGGCCTCACCAATAATAATAATATAATAAAATTTTAAAATTGCAGCTTATTTTATGTCCTGATCTACCATCATTTTTACAACTAGAAAAATCAAAGTAAAACCTAGCTTAGTGAGATAGAAATACTAGGTTGTCCACTCAACAGCCATAGCCATTTTTCCTCCTTTGATATTTTTTAATATAAATTTATTTATTTTAATTGGAGGCTAATTACTTTATAATATTGTATTGGTTTTGCCATACATCAACATGAATCCACCACGTGTTCCCCATCCTGAACCCCCCTCCCACCTCCTTCCCCATACCATCCCTCTGGGTCATCCCAGTGCACCAGCCCCAAGCATCCTGTATCATGCGTCGAACCTGGACTGGTGATTCGTTTCATATATGATATTTCACATGTTTCAATGCCATTCTCCCAAATCATCCCACCCTCTCCCTTCTCCCACAGAGTCCAAAAGACTGTTCTCTACATCTGTGTCTCTTTTGCTGTCTCGCATACAGGGTTATCATTACCATCTTTCTAAATTCCATATATATGCTTTAGTATACCGTATTGGTGTTTTTCTTTCTGGCTTACTTCACTCTGCATAATACGCTCCAGTTTCATCCACCTCATTAGAACTGATTCAAATATATTCTTTTTAATGGCTGAGTAATAATCCATTGTATATATGTACCACAGCTTTCTTATCCATTCATCTGCTGATGGACATCTAGGTTGCTTCCATGTCCTGGCTATTATAAACAGTGCTGTGATAAACATTAGGGTACACATGTCTCTTTCAATTCTGGTTTCCTCGGTGTGTATGCCCAGTAGAGGGATTGCTGGGTCATATGGCAGTTCTATTTCCAGTTTTTTAAGGAACCTCTACACTGTTCTCCATAGTGGCTGTACTAGTTTGCATTCCCACCAACAGTGTAAGAGGGTTCCCTTTTCTCCACACCCTCTCCAGCATTTATTGCTTGTAAACTTTTGGATAACAGCCATTCTTACTGGTGTGAAACGGTACCTCATTGTGGTTTTGATTTGCATTTCTCTGATAATAAGTGATGTTGAGCATCTTTTCATGTGTTTGTTAGCCATCTGTACATCTTCTTTGGAGAAATGTCTGTTTATTTCTTTGGCTCATTTTTTGATTGGGTTGTTTATTTTTCTGGAATTGAGCTGTAGGAGTTGCTCGTATATTTTTGAGATTAGTTCTTTGTCAGTTGCTTCATTACTACTATTTTCTCCCATTCTGAAGGCTGTCTTTACACCTTGCTTATAGTTTCCTTTGTTGTGCAGAAGCTTTTAATTTTAATTAGGTCCCATTTGTTTATTTTTGCTTTTATTTCCAATATTCCGGGAGGTGGGTCATAGAGGATCCTGCCGTGATTTATGTCGGAGAGTGTCTTGCCTATGTTCTCCTCTAGGAGTTTTATAGTTTCTGGTCTTACGTTTAGATCTTTAATCCATTTTGAGTTTATTTTTGTGTATGGTGTTAGAAAGTGTTCTAGTTTCATTCTTTTATAAGTGGTTGACCAATTTTCCCAGCAGCACTTGTTAAAGAGATTGTCTTTAATCCATTGTATATTCTTGCCTCCTTTGTCAAAGATAAGGTGTCCATAGGTGCTTGGATTTATCTCTGGGCTTTCTATTTTGTTCCATTGATCTATATTTCTGTCTTTGTGCCAGTACCATACTGTCTTGATGACTCTGGCTTTGTAGTAGAGCCTGAAGTCAGGCAGGTTGTTTCCTCCAGTTCCATTCTTCTTTCTCAAGATAGCTTTGGCTATTCGAGGTTTTTTGTATTTCCATACAAATTGTGAAATTATTTGTTCTAGCTCTATGAAGAATACCATTGGTAGCTTGATAGGGATTGCATTGAATCTATAAATTGCTTTGGGTAGTATACTCATTTTCACTATATTGATTCTTCCAATCCATGAACATGGTATATTTCTCCATCTATTAGTGTCCTCTATGACTTCTTTCACCAGTGTTTTATAGTTTTCTATATATAAGTCTTTAGTTTCTTTAGGTAGATATATTCCTAAGTATTTTATTCTTTTCATTGCAATGGTGAATGGAATTTTTCCCTTAATTTCTCTTTCTATTTTCTTATTATTAGTGTATAGGAATGCAAGGGATTTCTGTGTGTTGATTTTATATCCTGCAACTTTACTATATTCATTGGTTAGTTCTAGTAATTTTCTGGTGGAGTCTTTAGGGTTTTCTATGTAGAGGATCATATCATCTGCAAACAGTGAGAGTTTTACTTCTTCTTTTCCAATTTGTATTCCTTTTATTTCTTTTTCTGCTCTGATTGCTGTGGCCAAATGTTGAATAGTAGTGGTGAAAGTGGGCATCTTTGTCTTGTTCCTGACTTTAGGGGAAATGCTTTCAGTTTTTCACCATTGAGGATAATGTTTGCTGTGGGTTTGTCATATATAGCTTTTATTATGTTGAGGTATGTTGCTTCTATTCCTGCTTTCTGGAGAGTTTTTATCATAAATGGATGTTGAATTTTGTCAAAGGCTTTCTCTGCATCTATTGAGATAATCATTTATTTTTCAATTTGTTAATGTGGTGTATTACATTGATTGATTTGCGTATATTGAAGAATCCTTGCATCCCTGGGATAAAGTCCACTTGGTCATGGTGTATGATCTTTTTAATGTGTTGTTGGATTCTGATTGCAAGAATTTTGTTAAGGATTTTTGCATCTATGTTCATCAATAATATTGGCCTGTAGTTTTCTTTTTTTGTGGCATCATTGTCAGGTTTTGGTATTAGGGTGATGGTGGCCTCATAGAATGAGTTTGGAAGTTTACCTTCCTCTGCAATTTTCTGGAAGAGTTTGAGCAGGATAGATGTTAGCTCTTCTCTAAATTTTTGGTAGAATTCAGCTGTGAAGCCATCTGGACCTGGGCTTTTGTTTGCTGGAAGATTTCTGATTATGGTTTCAATTTCTGTGCTTGTGATGGGTCTGTTAATATTTTCTATTTCTTCCTGGTTCAGTTTTGGAAAGTTGTACTTTTCTAAAAATTTATCCATTTCTTCCAAGTTGTCCATTTTATTGGCATATAATTGCTGATAGTAGTCTCTTATGATCCTTTGTATTTCTGTGTTGTCTGTTGTGATCTCTCCATTTTCATTTCTAATTTAATTGATTTGATTTTTCTCCCTTTGTTTCTTGATGAGTCTGGCTAATGGTTTGTCAATTTTATTTATCCTTTCAAAGAACCAGCTTTTGGTTTGTTGATTTTTGCTATAGTCTCTTTTGTTTCTTTTGCATTTATTTCTGCCCTAATTTTTAAGATTTCTTTCCTTCTACTAACCCTGGGGTTCTTCATTTCTTCCTTTTTTAGTTGCTTTAGGTGTAGAGTTAGGTTATTTATTTGACTTTTTTCTTGTTTCTTGACGTGTGCCTGTATTGCTATGAACCTTCCCCTTAGCACTGCTTTTACAGTGTCCCACAGGCTTTGGGTTGTTGTGTTTTCATTTTCATTCATTTCTATGCATATTTTGATTTCTTTTTTTATTTCTTCTGTGATTTGTTGGTTAAATAGTACCGTGTTGTTCAGCCTCCATATGTTGGAATTTTTAATAGTTTTTCTCCTGTAATTGAGATCTAATCTTACTGCATTGTGGTCAGAAAAGATGCTTGGAATGATTTCAATTTTTTTGAATTTACCAAGGCTAGATTTGTGGCCTAGAATGTGATCTATCCTGGAGAAGGTTCCATGTGCACTTGAGAAAAAGGTGAAATTCATTGTTTTGGGATCTATAGATATCAATTAGGTCTAACTGGTCTGTTGTATCATTTAAAGTTTGTGTTTCCTTGTTAATTTTCCATTTAGTTGATTTATCCATAGGTGTGAGTGGGGTATTAAAGTCTCCCAATATTATTGTGTTATTAATTTCCCCTTTCATACTTGTTAGCATTTGTCTTACATATTGTGGTGCTCCTATTTTGGGTGTATATACATTATAATTGTTATATCTTCTTCTTGGATTGATCCTTTGATCATTATGTAGTGTCCTTCTTTGTCTTTTTTTCACAGCCTTTGTTGTAAAGTCTATTTTATCTGATATGAGTATTGCTACTCTTGCTTTCTTTTGGTCTCTATTTGTACGGAATATTTTTTTCCAACCCTTCACTTTCAGTCTGTATGTGTTGCCTGTTTTGAGGTGGGTCTTTTGTGGATAACATATATAGGGGTCTTCTTTTTGTATCCATTCAGCCAGTCTTTGTCTTTTGGTTGGGGCATTCAACCCATTTATGTTTAAGGTAATTATTGGTAAGTATGATCCTGTTGCCATTTACTTTATTGTTTTGGGTTCAAGTTTATATACCCTTTTTGTGTTTCCTGTCTAGAGAAGATCCTTTAGGATTTGTTGGAGAACTGGTTTGGTGGTGCTGAATTCTCTCAGCTTTTGCTTGTCTGTAAAGCTTTTGATTTCTCCTTCATATTTGAATGAGATCCTTGCTGGGTACAGTAATCTGGGCTATAGGTTATTTCCTTTCATCACTATAAGTATGTCCTGCCATTCCCTCCTGGCCTGAAGAATTTCTATTGAAAGATCAGCTGTTATCCTTATGGGAACCCCCTTGTGTGTTATTTGTTGTTTTTCCCTTGCTGCTTTTAATATTTGTTCTTTGTGTTTGATCTTTGTTAATTTGATTAATATGTGTCTTGGGGTGTTTCACCTTGGGTTTATCCTGTTTGGGACTCTCTGGGTGTCTTGGACTTGGGTTATTATCTCCTTCCCCGTTTTAGGGAAGTTTTCAACTATTATCTCCTCAAATATTTTCTCATGGTCTTTCTTTTTGTCGTCTTCTTCTGGGACTCCTATGATTCGAATGTTGGGGCATTTAACATTGTCCTGGAGGTCTCTGAGATTGTCCTCATTTCTTTTAATTCGTTTTTCTTTTTTCCTCTCTGATTCATATATTTCTACTATTTTATCTTCTACTTCACTAATCCTATCTTCTGCCTCTGTTATTCTACTATTTGTTCCCTCCAGAGTGTTTTTTATCTCATTTATTGCATTATTCATTATATATTGACTCTTTTTTATTTCTTCTAGGTCTTTGTTAAACCTTTCCTGCACCTTCTCAATCCTTGTCTCCAGGCTATTATCTGTGATTCCATTTTGATTTCAAGATTTTGGATCATTTTCACTGTCATTATTGGAAATTCTTTATCAGGTAGATTCCCTATCTCTTCCTCTTTTGTTTGGTTTGGTGGGCATTTATCCTTTTTCTTTACCAGCTAGGTATTCCTCTGTCTCTTCATCTTGTTTATATTGCTGTGTTTGGGGTGGGCTTTCTGTATTCTGGCAGTTTGTGGAGTTCTCTTTATTGTAGAGTTTCCTCACTGTGGGTGGGGTTGTATGGGTGGCTTGTCAAGGTTTCCTGGTTAGGGAAGCTTGTGTTGGTGTTCTGGTGGGTGGAGCTGTATTTCTTCTCTCTGGAGTGCAATGAAGTGTCCAGTAATGAGTTATGAGATGTCAGTGGGTTTGGAGTGACTTTGGGCAGCCTGTATATTGAAGCTCAGGGCTGTGTTCCTGTGTTGCTGGAGAATTTGTATGGTATGTCTTGCTCTGGAACTTGTTGGCCTTGGGTGGTGCTTGGTTTTAGTGTAGGTATGGAGGCGTTTGATGAGCTCCTCTCGATTAATGTTCCCTGAAGTCAGGATTTCTCTGGTGTTCTCAGGATTTGGACTTAAGCCTCCTGCTTCTGGTTTTCAGTCTTATTTTTAAAGTAGCCTCAAGACTTCTCCATCTATACAGCACCATTGATAAAACATCTAGGTTAAAGATGAAAAGTTTCTCCACAGTGAGGGACACCCAGAGAGGTTCACAGAGTTACATGGAGAAGAGAAGAGGGAGGAGGGAGTTAGAGGTGACCCGAATGAGATGAAGTGGAATCAAAAGAGGAGAAAGCAAGCTAGCCAGTAATCACTTCTTTATGTACGCTCCACAGTCTAGACCGCTCAGAGATGTTCACAGAGTTATACAGAGAAGAGAAGAGGGAGGAAGGAGACAGAGGTGGCCAGGAGGATAAAGGAGGGAATCAAAAGGAGAGAGACAGATCCAGCCAGTAATCAGTTCCCTAAGTGTTCTCCAACGTCTGGAACACACAAAGAGATTCACAGAGTTGGGTAGAGAAGAGAAGGGGGAGGGAGGAGATAGAGGGGACCTGGTGGAGAAAAAGGAGAGTCCAAAGGGGGAGAGAGCAGTCAAACCAGTAATCTCGTTCCCAGGTAAAAATGGGTACTGAAGATTGGGTTCTTAAAGGTACAAAATTGATAACAAACACCAAAAAGCAAAGATTAAAAATCTAGAATAGAGGTTGGATTTTCAAAAATACAATATTAAAGAAAAGAAGAAAAAAAAGTCACAAAAATTATTATATATACACACACACACACACACACACATATATATATATGTAAAGTGTGCTTTAAAAAATAGCGTCTCTCTTTTTTTTTGCAAAGTAAGAGTAGGTTATAAAAATGAAAATTAAAGGAGTAATAGAGGACTTAAATTTTTTTTTAATTTAAAAAAATGATAGTAAAAATATATATAGGACTTTCTCTGGTGTTGTTGTGGGCAGTGTGGGGTCAGTTCATTTTTGGATAGTTCCTTGGTCCAGCTTATATTTCTCAAGATCTATAGGCCCCTTCCTATGTAGTTGGTACTAACTACAGGGTTTTAATCTATTGCACCTGTCACTTCCAAGGCAGTTCCCTCTGTTTTAGCTTCTTCTGTTTGCTGGTCTCTTCAGTGTCTGATTTCCGCCCTGACACAAGGCGGTGGTGGTGGACACTTTTTTAGGCTCACTTGTTCTGTCGCGCTGTGGGGAGGGAGAGACGCTGCAAACAAATAACACTGGTGTGTACTCACAGTGTCTCAGCCACACTGGCCCTGCCCCAGCTCATGGCGCCTGTGGCCTCCCTGCCCACACTGCTCAGGCTCTAGGTTGCTCTGCCAGGAACCGTCCAAGGCCGGTTGCATGCACCTCCCAGGTCTAAGCTGCTCAGGTTCAGGCACTCCGGCAGTCCTCAGAGGCGCAGACTCAGTTGGGCCTGCGTTTTGTGCCCTTCCCAGGTCCGAGCAGCTCAGGTGATGAGGTGTTTGGCGAGCATATTTGCTGCGACTTATTGGCTCTCCTGTCCCTGCCGCTCGGTTTTCTCGGTGTACAACTGGCACACCTTCTCAGGCGGATGTTGACCATCCAGAATCCCAAGAAGTCTTAATTAGCAACAAAGCCTGCTTGCAGTTTGGTAGATAATGCCTTTCTGGGGCTGCGATTGCCCTCTTCCGGCTCTGGCTGCCTGTCACCAGACGGGGATGGTCTGCAGCCGGCTAGCTCTGTTCAGTCCTTTGTTCTGTGAGAGGGCCTGACAGTGTCTTAGGTTAGGGCTTTTCACGTGGTAGCTATCCCACAGTCTGGTTTGCCAGCCCAAGTTAGTTCCCTCAGATTGCTCTTGGGGCATTCAGGCCGGTCCTTACTCTAAGCAATGCAGCCCACGCCTCCCTGCCCAGCCCCCACTTGCTAGTGGCGGGTGCAGACG
Source organism: Bison bison bison (assembly GCF_000754665.1). Classification (NCBI taxonomy): domain Eukaryota; kingdom Metazoa; phylum Chordata; class Mammalia; order Artiodactyla; family Bovidae; genus Bison; species Bison bison. The sequence continues at coordinate 1,183,675 of NW_011494707.1, read as the reverse complement.
TCTGTACTGCTTCTCCACTGGGGGAGTTACCCTTGGGCACGTAATCTGTGGGTTTTAATTATTTATTTTTCCTCCCAGTTATGCTGCCCTCTGTGGTTCCAAGGCTCGCCACAGACTCGGCAGTGAGAGTGTTTTCTGGTGTTTGGAAACTTCTCTGTTTTTAAGACTCCCTTCCCGGGACGGAGCTCTGTCCCTACCTCTTTTGTCTCTTTTTTTGTCTTTTATATTTTTTCCTACCTCCTTTAGAAGACAATGGGCTGCTTTTCTGGGTCCCTGATGTCCTCTGCTGGCATTCAGAAGTTGTTTTGTGGAATTTATTCAGCGTTTAAATGTTCTTTTGATAAATTTGTGGGGGAGAAAATGGTCTCCCTGTCCTATTCCTCCACCATCTTAGCCTCTTTTGATATTTGACATGTACTTACACTAAAACAATATTAATTCTGTATTTTTCTTGGCCACCCTACCATTGTTATATCCAACAGTCACATTCCTTAGTAGCATACATAAACACAGTCAGATTCACAAAAAAATAAAATTTTACAGTGATAATTATCTTTTTTCAGAAAAAGAATTTCATAGGTAATGAATTGCACCCATCAATACAAAACTAGGACTCCTGTCCTCATAATTTTGAGTAAGTAATAAAAAGCCATACCAGATTTTTTTTAAAAACAAATATAAACTGTATACTATGGTCAGAGAATTAAGTATCCTGACAACATTCAGTAAAATTTGTGCAAGACTTTGAAATGGCAACAAAAGGTAACTGAGTGTTCTGTCTCATGCGTCCTCTGTAGATTATCTCCTCTGAGTTTCTCTGAACTACTTACAACTCTGTAAATGGTAGACACTGAGGACAATGCAAATGACTCTTGTCCAAAAATGGGCAAATGAATTCTGTCCAGGGGAGGGACAACTGATTTCTATCCCCACCCTTGTGGAGAAACTGAGTTTGTATCGTTGTCAATTCATGTCAGCATTCCTTATCTATCACTTTGAATTCTCCTTTGAACCAGTTATAATATCTTACTGGTTTCTTCATTAATTATTGAATAACACATTGAAAGAAGAACTTGGATGCATATTCATTTTATATTTATATGAGAATCATGATTTTTACATTTAAAAAATATATATTCTTTAGCGATACATTTTAAAAGAGAAATGAGTTCACTGATATTTGGTCATTTAGGACAAGGATACATTCTCAATAATTTCAGGATGATTTTTGTTTTAGCAAAAATCAAAGTTCCAAAGCAAGTGACTAACACACCATTTTTGTCTTGTTTTACCTCTTTCTGTTATTTCCTCTTCAAAAATGTTCGCCTCCTCAAGAATATACAATGGGGCAAAAATAGACTCTTCAATAAGTGGTGCTGGGAAAACTGGACAGCTATGTGCAAAAGAATGAAATTAGAACACTTCCTAATGCCATACACAAAGATAAACTCAAAATGGATTAGAGACCTAAATGTAAGACCAGAAACTAAAATTCTTAGAGGAAAACATAGGCAGAACACTTGATGACATAAATTAAAGCAAGATCTTCTAGGACCCACCTCCCAGTGTAACGGAAAGAAAAACAAAAATAAACAAGTGAGACAAAATTAAACTTAAAAGTTTTTGCACAGCAAAGGAAACTACAAACAAGATGAAAAGACAACCCTCAGAATGGGAGAAAATAATAGCAAAGGAAAAAACTGACCAAGAATTAAATTTCAAAATATACAAGCAGCTCATACAACTCAATATCAGAAAAACAAACAATCCAATCAAAAAGTGGGAAAAAGACCTAAACAGATATTTCTCCAAAGAAGATATATGATGGCTAACAAACACATGAAAAGATGCTAATATCACTCATTAGAGAAATGCAAATCAAAACTACAATAAGATACCAATTCACACCAGTCAGAATGGCCATCATCAAAGTCTACAAATAATAAATGCTAGAGAGGGTGTGGAAAAAAGGGAACCCTCTTGCATTGCTGATTGGAATGTAAATTGATACAGCCACTATGGAAGCCAGTATGGAGATTCCTTTAAATGCTAGGAATAAAACCACCATATGACTCAGCAATCCCATTCCTAGGCATATGCCCTGAGGAAAACAAAATTGAAAAAGACACGTGTACCCCAGTGTTCACTGCAGCACTATTTACAATAGCTAGAACATGGAAGCAACCTAGATGTCCATCAACAGATGAATGGATAAAGAAGCTGTGGCTGATTCTTGTTGATGTATGACAGAAAAACCACAAAATTCTGTAAAGCAATTATCTTTCAATTAGAAAAATAAATTTAAAATTCTGGGGGGAAAAAGTTAAAGAAAAAAAAAAAGTCACCCTTATCGTCAAGTTATTTCTATACCACTTACTACCACTAGCCCAAACCCCTTTGTCTTGGCAGTTGTTCACAAATTTATTGTTTCTTTGTCCAAAAGTTATGAGTTTCCTGCTCTGGTCACTTATTCTGACCCTTGGTTTTCTTGTGAAGTCTCCTTTGTATATGTAAAAATTCAATAAAATGTACATGTTTTTCTCCTCTTTGTCTTTGTCAGATTAATTTCCAGACCCAGCCAGGGACCCTAAGAAGGTGAAAAAAGCTTACTGCATCAAAGGGACAGGATTCATAGGAGATTTTTTTTTTTTTTTGCCATTTTATTAATTGAATGATAATTGCTTTACAGAATTTTGTGGTTTTCTGTCAAACATCAACAAGAATCAGCCATAGATACATCAATGCCCCCTCCCTCAAGAACCTCCCTCCCATCTCCCTCCCCAAACCACCCCTCTAGATTGCCACAGACCCCATGTTTGAGTTCCCTGAGTCATACAGCAAATTCCCATTGGCTATCTATTTTACATACGGTAATGTAAATTTCCATGTTACTCTCTCCATACATCTCACCTTTCCCTTCTCCCCCTCCCCCATGTCCATAGGTCCGTTCTCTATGTCTGTTTCTCCATTGCTGCCCTGCAAATAAATTCATCAGTATCATCTTTCTGGAGTCCATATATATGCATCAGTGTATGATATTTATATTTCCCTTTCTGAGTTACTTCACTCTGTATAATAGGCTCTAGGTTCGTCCACCTCATTAGCACTGACTCAAACGTATTTATTTCTATGGCTGAGTAGTATATAGTATTTGGATCACAATAAACTGGAAAATTCTGAAAGAGATGGGAATACCAGACCACCTGACCTGCCTCTTGAGAAACCTATATGCAGGTCAGGAAGCAACAGTTAGAACTGGACATGGAACAACAGACTGGTTCCAAACTGGAAAAGGAGTACATCAAGGCTGTATATTGTCACCCTGCTTATTTAACTTATATGCAGAGTACATCATGAGAAACGCTGGGCTGGAAGAAGCACAAGCTGGAATCAAGATTGCCGGGAGAA
>NW_011494707.1:1178356-1179719 GCF_000754665.1 Bison bison bison | reverse complement strand
AGAAGATGAGATGGCTGGATGGCATCACTGATTCAATGGACATGAGTTTGAGTGAACTCTGGGAGTTGGTGATGGACAGGAAGGCCTGGCGTGCTGCTATTCATGGGGTCGCAAAGAGTCGGACACGACTGAGCAACTGAATTGAACTGAACTGAGTATAAAGTATATATGTACCACAGCATCTTTATCCATTCATCTGTTGATGGACATCTAGGTTGCTTCCAGTTCTAGCTATTGTAAATAGAGCTGCAATGAACATTGGGGTACATGTGTCTTTTTCAATTTTGTTTTCCTCAGGGTATATGCCTAGGAATGGGATTGCTGAGTCATATGGTGGTTTTATTCTTAGCTTTTTAAGGAATCTCCATACCATCTTCCATAGTGGCTGTATCCAGTTTGCATAAAGGTTGACTTTAATAAGGTTGCTGCTGCTGCTGCTGCTAAGTCGCTTTAGTCGTGTCTGACTCTGTGAGACCCCATAGATGGCAGTCCACCAGGCTCCCCCATTTCTGGGATTCTCCAGGCAAGAACACTGGAGTGGGTTGCCATTTCCTTCTCCAATGCATTAAAGTGAAAAGTGAAAGTGAAGTTGTTCAGTCGTGTCTGGCTCTTCGCGACCCCATGGACTGCAGGCTATCAGGCTCCTCCGCCCATGGGATTTTCCACGTTAGGTTGTACAAATTTCTTGGCTCCAAATTCCCATCGTAATAAGACTGTCTTTGCTCCTCCTAGGGTACCTCTCACATGGGAGTTTTATGACCTATTTCAGGGAAGTAGGGGAAACGGGTAGGTCAGAATGAAATTCGGGAATCTACCTTTCTTAAAATTTTTATTCAGCTAAAGCCATTTAATATGCCAAGTTGCCATAGTTTGGGGTAGTATGTCCTGAACCTCATCAATGCCTTAATTATGTGTAGGGACTGTATAGAGATAGTAGTATAGGAAGTAGCACGTACGGGAATCAGCAAACTGGATGGTGGGCGATTCTGGAGTGGATCCAGCAGGAGAGAGGAGCTGGAAGGAGGGAACAACTACAGAGACATGGGGTGTATGGCTCTCTCTTAGTTATGTAGTCACTAAGTCACTAAGTCATGGGTGACTGATTTGTGGCCCCATGGACTGTAGCCCACCAGGATCCTCTGTCCATGGGATTTCCCAGGCAAGAATACTGCAGTGAGTTGCCATTTTATTCTCCAGGGGATCTTCCCAACCCAGGGATCAAACCTGAGTCTTCTGCATTGGCAGGTGGATTCTTTACCACCAAGTCATCTGGGAAGCCCCTCTTTCTGAGTACCAAGCACAGTTTTATCAGGCTCCTCAGAGATGGCCATTTACAACTGCAGAGCAATACCTTAAAAAAAAA
>NW_011494707.1:1176255-1178256 GCF_000754665.1 Bison bison bison | reverse complement strand
TCTCCCTCTTTCCAGGGCCCAGCCCTCCAGCCCCTCATCAGCAGCCAGCTAAGAGCAGTCCCAGGGTAACAGGCAGAGGTATGCGAAGTCCTGAACACCAGTTATGAGGACAGAGTGTTGAGGGGTGAGGGCGTCGTGGTGTGAGTACAGAGCTATGATCTGACAACAACAGTAGCAGGATTCTAGCATTAAACTTGTGCATTTGGTGAGGACAGGGCCATTCCCCCATTTCTGGGCTATTCTCATAGCTCCCAGAGCCCTGAAAGGCCCCGCTATTATACCCACAAGTGTAGGCAAATAGAGTAGGGGGTCTGGAAGGAAAAGAGCTAGACATAATTTTCTTAACATAAGAGAAGCCATGTTAGGCCTAAGTCATTTTGGGATCTAAGCCTGGGCACAGTGCTTGCTTTTGCAGGAGAATGAATCTCCATAGTTAATAAGGAAAGAAAATTAAGGAAACAAAAGGATTGTAAGAATAAACAATTGCTATTAGGCTAAGAAAATAATTTAACAGTGTGTGTGTGCTTGGTCATGTCCAACTCTTTGTGACCCCTTGGACTGTAACTGCCAGGCTTCTCTCTCCATGGGATTTTCCAGGCAAGAATTCTGGAGTGGGTTGCCATTTCTTTTTCCAGGAATTTAACCATACTGAAGACAATATATCAGTTGCAAAGAGTCCTAGTTCTGTTTTGAAGGTAGAGATTAGCCTGAAACACATTCTTGAGCTGTTTTGCAGGATCTAAACCTTCTTGAACATGCAGCCACTAGACTAACTGGAACCTAAGGAATGATGATGCCGACTTTACTGACCCTGGTGACTTTAACTAGAGCCTGGATTCTATCAACCTTTGCCTTAATGCTATGCTGAATTCTCCTCTGTTTAAGCCCCTTCATCAGTATGAATAAACCAACCAAACCCTTTCATGAGTATACAGGTACCCTTAGCTTAAAACTTCCCCAGTTTTGCTGCTTGGGGAGACATTGCTTTGGAAAGATCCCAGTGTACTCCCTAGTTACTGGGAGTAATAAATCCTCCTTTCTCCCACTCTTTGGCTTGACACCCACAAAATGGGCAAAACCAAGTTTGGGGGTAACACAACCCTAATGAGAGTTGTGGGTTCCAAAAATGATTCTCACTCTAAATGATTTTTTTTAATTTTGTGTTAATTGTTGGGCACAGCATTGCCCTTCCTCCACTCATGGTTGCTATTTCTATTCCAGATCAAAATAACTGTAGTAACTTTTTCTGATTATATACTTTATTAAATACTGAAGCATATCTATTTTTATGATCTCTAGTTTTCCAAATAACTCTGCAGGACAGCTATTATTAAAAGCTGGGACTTGAATAGTATAAGCAGCTAAAGAGGGGTTTAGCCAAACTGTGAGGATGGCTGGATCCTCCAGAACATAAGGAGCCACAGTAGTGTGTGCTGCAAAGTCTGGGGTCTCCAGTGTCCCCTGTTCCCTGTGTACCCTCAGAATATGTCCTCTTCCAGCTAGCAGAGGCTGCTACAGGAAGAGATACTGCCTTCACCCTCACATCTAAACATCCTTCCTGAGTCTTGGTTCAGGAGAAGGCAAAGACCCAGACTTCTGCCAGGGAGAAATTAAGCCAGAGCCCTGATGAATGTGGCCATAGTTGATATGGTTTTAGCCCAAGTCAGTCACTCTTACACAGCCCACTAAAGGAGCTCCTGAGTATCAGACTGTCCTGGAAATCAGGCTCAGGTCTGATTAGAAGGGTGGCAGAGCGCCAAGAAGGCAGACTAGATGCACAGCTTCACCAGATCTTCTATGTCAAAGTCAGGGCCCTGATAGGAAAGAAAGGGGCCCTGAACTTGGGATTGAGGGGATGAGTCTGAGAACCTTACATCTCAGATTTCCCTGAGCCTTACTATCAGAAACAGCTGTGTCCCTATTCAGGCCCTGCAAATAGGTCTCAGTTCAGTTCAGTTCAGTCGCTCAGTTGTGTCCAGCTCTTTGCAACCCCACGAATCA
>NW_011494707.1:1175966-1176155 GCF_000754665.1 Bison bison bison | reverse complement strand
TATACCTTAAAAAAAATTTTTTTTTTTTTTTTTGTTACACTGCAGGCAGCCTACGGGATCTTAGTTCTCCCACCAGAAACCAAACCCAGGCTCTTAGCTCCCCACTAAGGGTCAAACTCAAGCCCCCTGCATTGGAAGTGTAGAGTCTTAATCATTGGACCACCAGGGATGTCCTCCACAGTAGTACTT
>NW_011494707.1:1162448-1175302 GCF_000754665.1 Bison bison bison | reverse complement strand
CTGGTATTCCCATCTCTTGAAGAATTTTCCACAGTTGATTGTGATCCACACAGTCAAAGGCTTTGGCGTAGTCAATAAAGCAGAAATAGATGTTTTTCTGGAACTCTCTTCCTTTTTTGATGATCCAGCAGATGATGGCAACTTGATCTCTGGGTCCTCTGCCTTTTCTAAAACCAGCCTGAACATCTGGAAATTCACAGTTCATGTATTGCTGAAGCCTGGCTTGGAGAATTTTGAGCATTACTTTACTAGCATGTGAGATGAATGCAATTTTTCAGTAGTTTGAACATTCTTTGGCATTGCCTTTCTTTGGGATTGGAATGAAAACTGACCTTTTCCAGTCCTGTGGCCACTGCTGAGTTTTCCAAATTTGCTGGCATACTGAGTGCAGCACTTCCATAGCATCTTCTTCCAGGATTTGAAATAGCTCAACTGAATTCCATCACCTGAACTAGCTTTGTTCATAGTGATGCTTTCTAAGACCCACTTACTTCACATTTCAGGATGTCTGGCTCTAGGTGAGTGATCACACCATCATGATTATCTGGGTCGTGAAGATCTTTTTTGTACAGTTCTTCTGTGTATTCTTGCCACCTCTTCTTAATATCTTCTGCTTCTGTTAGGTCCATACCATTTTTGTTCTTTACTGAGCCCATCTTTGCATGAAATGTTCCCTTGGTATCTCTAATTTTCTTGAAGAGATCTCTAGTCTTTCCCATTCTGTTGTTTTCCTCTATTTCTTTGCATTGATCGCTGAGGAAGGCTTTCTTTTCTCTCTTTGCTATTCTTTGGAACTTTGCATTCAAATGTTTATATCTTTCCTTTTCTCCTTTGCTTTTCGCTTCTCTTCTTTTCACAGCTATGTGTAAGGCCTCCCCAGACAGCCATTTTACTTTTTTGTATTTCTTTTCCATGGGGATGGTCTTGATCCCTGTCTCCTTTACAATGTCACAAACCTCCATCCATAGTTTATCAGGCACTCTGGCTATCAGATCTAGTCCCTTAAATCTATTTCTCACTTCCCCTGTATAATCGTAAGGGATTTGGTTTAGGTCATACTTGAATGGTCTAGTAGTATTTCCTACTTTCTTCAATTTAAGTCTGAATTTGGCAATAAGGAGTTCATGATCTGAGCCACAGTCAGCTCCTGGTCTTGTTTTTGCTGACTGTATAGAGCTTGTCCATCTTTGGCTGCAAAGAATATAATCAATCTGATTTTGGTGTTGACCATCTGGTGATGTCCATGTGTAGAATCTTCTCTTAGGTTGTTGGAAGAGGGTGCTTGCTACGACCAGTGTGTTCTCTTGGTAAAACTCTATTAGCCTTTGCCGTGCTTCATTCCATATTCCAAGGCCAAATTTGCCTGTTACTCCAGGTGTTTCTTGACTTTCTACTTTTGCATTCCAGTCCTCTATAATGAAAAGGACATCTTTTTTGGGTGTTAGTTCTAAAAGGCCTTGTATGTCTTCATAGAACCGTTCAACTTCAGCTTCTTCAGCATTACTGGTTGGGGCATAGACTTGAATTACTGTGATATTGAATGGCTTGCCTTGGAAACAAACAGAGATCATTCTATCATTTTTGAGACTGCATCCAAGTACTGCATTTCAGACTCTCTTGTTGACCATGATGGCTACTCCATTTCTTAGGGATTCTTGCCTGCAGTAGTAGATATAATGGTCATCTGAGTTAAATTCACCCATTCCAGTCCATTTCAGTTTGCTGATTCCTAGAATGTTGATGTTCACTCTTGCCATCTCCTGTTTGACCATTTCCAATTTGCCTTGATTCATGGACCTAACATTCCAGGTTCCTATGCAATATTGCTCTTTACAGTATCGGACCTTGCTTCTATCACCAGTCACACCCACAGCTGGGTATTGTTTTTGTTTTGGCTCCATCCCTTCATTATTTCTGGAGTTATTTCTCCACTGATCTCCAGTAGCATATTGGGCACCTACCACCTAGGGAGTTCCTCTTTCAGGATCCTATCATTTTGCCTTTTCATACTGTTCATGGGGTTCTCAAGGCAAGAATACTGAAGTGGTTTGCCATTCCCTTCTCCAGTGGACCACATTCTGTCTGACCTCTCCACCATGACCTGCCCATCTTGGGTGGCCCCACACGGCATGGCTTAGTTTCATTGAGTTAGATAAGGCTGTGGTCCGTGTGATTAGATTGACTAGTTTTCTGTGATTATGGTTTCAGTGTGTCTGCCCTCTAATGCCCTCTTGCAGCACCTACTGTCTTACCTGGATTTCTCTTACCTTGGACGTGGGGTATGTCTTCAAGGCTGCTCCAGCAAAGTGCAGCTGCTGCTCCTTACCTTGGACGAGGGGTATCTCCTCATGTCCACCCCTCCTGACCTTGAACGTGGAGTAGCTCCTCTCAGCCCTCCTGCGCCCGTGCAGCCACTGCTCCTTGGACGTAGGGTAGCTCCTCTCGGCCACTGCCCCTAGGTTTATCTGTACCATTTTTCTAGATTCCATGTATATGCATTAATACTTTATTCTGTATGACAGACTAGGTCCATCCACATTTCTACAAATGACCCAATTTCATTCCTTTTTATGACTAATATTCCATTTTTTATATGTACCACATCTTCTTTATCCATTCATCTATTGATGGACATTTAGGCTGCTTCTATGCAGATGTAGACAATGGACATGTGGACATGGGGTGGGGGTCGGGAAGGGGAGGGTGGAATGATTGGGAGAGTAGCACTGACATAGATACACTACCATGCGTGAAATAGATAGCCCGTGGGAACCTGCTGTATCACACAAGAAGCTCAGTTGGTGTTCTGTGGTCACCTAGGGGGCAGGATGGGGGACAAAGGAGGCAGGTACAATAGGGAGGGGATATATGTATACACAGAGCTGATTTACTTTGTTGTGCAACAGAAACTAACACAACACTGTAAAGCCATTATACTTCAATAATAATAATAATAAATGAAACAGCTCTGTCTTTCTCTTGCCTAGAAGCAGGCAATGACCCTTTGTGATCCCCATATCTCACAAGATGATGCTGGTTCTCCTCAAGGCCTTCCGCTACAACCCCTTATTATCTCCAGGCTTATGACCAGTCAGTTCTAGGCCCAGCCTTAGAAGTGAAACACGAGCCTTATTCTAGAAACAAATAAAAAATCCACCAAAGGAATTGCAGAACTTTGCTAATGCAATCAGAAAAGAACGAGGGGAAAGATATGTGAGTAGATCTTGTTATTACCATTGAACTCTGGAGAAAGGGGATTTATTGACATGGAGGTACTTACTGATGACTCAAGACTTAACCTCTGGCAGAGACACTGGAATCAGTTTGAAGTGTTGTGATGGTGGTTTGAAACCTGAACATAATGAAAGCTTACCGTAACTGAACTGGAGTTTCCAGAACTTACTTGCCATGGAATTGAGTTGGATCTTGGCATAGGAAATATTAGAATAGATTTACTATGGAAAGTCTAAGAACTCTTAACCTGTGTTTCCCAGGAGGGCCAGATGCACTTGCTTTACTTAGATAATAAGAAATGCACTGGTGAGAAGCCACTGACATTTACCCGAAAAGTCTGGTCATTGCTGTTTTCTGCAAGTTGTATGGTTGGTATCTTGAAATGGAACTCCTAGATATCAATGGGGATGTTGGGATTCTAGAATGGTAGAGGTAGATAGCATTTGAGTATCAGAGGCAAAACTGTGTAGTTACTGCAGCAAGGCCAGAGTGCTGTGGGGGCCTTGGTCTACAGTATCTACAGCGATGTCTGAAAGATGACAATGTTCCTACATGTGAGATGGGTGAGTGTCCAAGTGAGGTGGTGCTTAATTTTGGAACATTAACTTTATCAGATTTGTTACAATGATACATAGTAATTGTAAAAAATTACCATTTTGGGGACCATTCATCCAGATTTCTCTCTGTGATTTTGTTTATAATTTTTCATGTGTAGGATCTGGTTGTATGTGTTATTCTTTAACTATATTTTTAGGCCAATATTTTGTAGTCATCTTTCCTTATCAATAAAGATAAACATGCTAGAGAGTTCTGAAGATATAAAGACAGCATGACATAGTTTTAAGCACCTAGACGTTGAACCAGACTGCTTGAATTCAAATGCTAGTCCCATCAATTTCTAGCTTTGTGAAATTAAGTTGAATTCTATGTCTCAGTTTGCACATCTCTAAATTGGGTAAAACAGCGCTATCTTCTTTTTAAGATTATTGCAACAATTAAATGAGTTAATATATACTTAGATCAATGCTTGACAAGTGTTGCTATTATTAGTTATTGCTTTATAGTCTCCCAATAATGGGCATTTAAATTATTGGTCTCTTTTAACTTGTGTAAGAAATATTGCAGTGAACTTTTTGCCCTTATATCTTCTTATATCTGTGTGATTATCTTCTTAAGAACATTCCTAGAAAAATTGGATTTCTAGAGCAACAGTCATGACCCTTTTCCTGAATGATACTTTTTATATTTTCTAGACTTTACCACAAGTTTCTAGCTTGAGAATTGTGTACTCCCCAGTCTATATTTGTAAATATGGATGTGTCCTTTAATCTCTTTTTAATTATTAAATAGGAATTTGAACCCAAGCAAGAGGAAATTAGAAAACATAGGCTCAGATGATCATTTGGTGCTTTGTGACTGAAATTGCTTTTAATTTTATCCTCTGCATGTTTTAGCTTGAATGCAGCAGCACTGGATCTCAACCAAGGGTCTCATTTTCAGAACAAGTCAGTTAAATCAGTGACCTTGTACTGTGATCTTACATGGCCCATGTAAGGGCCATGCTCCTTTGAAAAGGGGTTTCTGCAACATGACCCCTCAGTTGAATGGATAATACCTGAGTCTTAAGAAAAATATTTCATTGATCCCCCCACCTCTGCACCCAGATGTAGCGTTTAGATGCTTCCATTTCTGTCACGTTTATATCTTATCTGATCCTTATGGCAATGGTTGCTGGCCAGACACTATAACTCCCACGTGGCTGCTGCTGCGGGGGCGGGGAGCGGAGAAGGCAGACGTGGTCCTGGGCAAGGACAAGTGCGGGGAGCAGCGGCTGCTGTCATTGCCCTTGTCCCACATCTGCGTCTTCATAAAGAGCTCCCCCGTGAGGTGTCCAGAAAGCCCTGGTGCTCACGGCCAAGGTCACGCAACATTGTTCACTATCTCACCACCTATTCCTGTATCAACCCGAGTGGAAAAGAAAAGAAAGCACTCACAGTGATTTATCAAATACCGCAGAGGAATCGGAAACTTTTTAGCCTCTTGCAGATACACCATCAAGGACGATTTTAGCTAGTAGATATCTGAAAATGTTGAAGAGGGAAGAGGAGGAGAATGACAACAGCGATGAGAGCGATGAGGACCATGTGGAATCCTAAACCAAAAGGTGCTTTGAAGCTCAGCCTGGTGAGGGCCTGCGAGGATTAGCTCCTGTACTCTCAAGCAGGCAGTAGTCAGTTCACTCTTCAGAAACCTGGCGGACGTTGTATTCTTTCCTGGCTGAGATGGAGCATAATGTACCTCTGCCATAAACAGCCCAAAGAAAAGAAACCCAGATAGCAGCTTCTTCCCCAGACCGTCAATGCAGCTCGAGTGGGAGGGAGGGACGGATATATGGCTGCGAACCCTTGGGCACGGCCAGCCTGCAGCGGTAAGCTCTAGCGGCAAAGACGAGTTTTCTTCACCTCCTAGTTTACAGATGAGCTTCCCTGGTGGTTCAGTGGTAAAGAATTCACGTGCCAATGCAGGAGACCTGGGTTCAATCCCTAGGTTGGGAAGACCCCCTGGAGAAGGAAATGGCAAGCCTCTCCAGTATTCCTGCCTGGAAAATCCCATGGACAGAGGAGCTGGCAGATTACAGTCCATGGGGTCTCAAAAGAGGGGTCTCAAGAGTCAAACATGACTTACCGATTAAACAACAACTAGATTACACATAGATTTTGGAGAACTTCTAAATATGTGTAAATTCCCATATGTATATTTTGAGATTAGTTCTTGTAACAACTAGATTCTGCTTTAGTATGTTTAATATGTTGAAACTACATGTTTTAAATATGTAGCCTATGGGTAGTATGTTACCTTTAAATTTTTGTACTTCAAGAAAATTTGAGGCTCATTCCCTAGGAGTGCTTAAAATAGACAATAATCACATCACCTAGGTCAGTTTGTGGAGATTTTATCTGAAGGCAGAGGAATGAGCTACCTAGAATTTTTATGCATTTTATTCCTTTGGTGATTCACTAATATGGCTCAGTCATCCTTGAAACAATATTCCAATCCTAGACTTTGATCCCAAGTCACATGTGAACCTTTAAAGTGTTTATATCCATTCTACATTTTGTTTCCTAAAAGTTTCATTCTGTAATGAGTTAATTATGCAATGTCATTCAACTTCAAAGTCATTCTAGTTGGTTTTATTAAAAATGTAGATGCTCTTTAAAAAAAAAAAAGAAGAAGAAAATAGTTACTGGCTTGCTTCACTTCCCGTGGCTCCTTGTCTCTGAGTCTCTGAACTGTTTATTTCCTTCTAGGACAAAGGACGGAGAAGGCAATGGCAACCCACTCCAGTACTCTTGCCTGGAAAATCCCATGGATGGAGGAGCCTGGTGGGCTGCAGTCCATGGGGTCTCGAGGAGTCGGACACGACTGAGCGACTTCACTTTCATTTTTCACTTTCATGCATTGGAGAAGAAAATGGCAACCCACTCCAGTGTTCTTGCCTGGAGAATCCCAAGGACGGGGGAGCCTGTTGGGCTGCCGTCTATGGGGTCGCACAAAGTTGGACACGACTGAAGCGACTTAGCAGAAGCAGCAGCAGGACAAAGGAGCTTAATCCTTCCACTCTGTGTTTTCTGCCCCTCTAAGGATATCTTTACCTTTACTCTCTGCCCTTCTAAAAGTTAACTTACTCTTTTCTTGAAACTTTTTTTCCTAACCTAAGCTCTGAGTGCCTCTCTCTAAGCTCTGTTTCTGTGTAACAGTCCTGTTTTAGGGATTTCATCGTTCCTCTCTTTGCAGTGTTCTAGCAGCTGGTTCCTTCTCTTTGCAGTGTTTTAGCAGATGGAAGCATGGGAGGTGGTGAAGTCAGACATTCAGATAGATTCAAACTGGTCTCAATTCATGTTTTTATGAGTTCATTCTTCATTTACGCTTCCATTCATGTTTTCACATAGGTATTATTCACTTGCTTAGTCATTATTCACTTATTCCTGCATGAAATATTAATACATTCTACCATCTGCATTCAATTCTCACACATTCATCTCAACACTCATTCATTCATTTATGCCTTTATTCATTCAGTTATTGAATTCATTTACATAACATTTATTTATTTTAAAGATTTTTAAAATGTGGACCATTTTTAGTCTTTATTGAATTTGTTACAATATCACTTCTGTTTTATGTTTTAGTTTTTTGGCCATGAAGCATGTGGAATCTTAGCTCCCCAACCAGGGATTGAACCAGCACCCCCTGCAAGGGAGGGCAAAGGCTAAACCACTACACCACCAGGGAAGTACCCGTTTACATAGAATTTATATACTCAACAATTTTTTAATTAATTTTTTTTATGTCAGCCAGGAAAGCAGGAAACCAATGGCACATTTAAATCAGGATAATTGAAGGGATTATGAGAAATAGATGGGGAAACAGTGGAAACAGTGTCAGACTTTATTTTTGGGGGCTCCAAAATCACTGCAGATGGTGATTGCAGCCATGAAATTAAAAGACGCTTACTCCTTGGAAGGAAAGTTATGACCAACTAGATAGCATATTAAAAAGCAGAGATATTATTTTGCCAACAAAGGTCCGTCTAGTCAAGGCTATGGTTTTTCCAGTAGTCATCTCCGGATGTGACAGTTGAACTATAAAGAAAGCTGAGTGCCAAAGAATTGCTGCTTTTGAATTGTGGTGTTGGAGAAGACTCTTGAGAGTCCCTTGGACTGCAAGGAGATCCAACCAGTCCATCCTAAAGGAGATCAGTCTTGGGTGTTCTTTGGAAGGACTGACGCTGAAGCTGAAACTCCAATACTTTGGCCACCTCATGCGAAGAGTTGACTCATTGGAAAAGACTCTGATGCTGGGAGGGATTGGGGGCAGGAGGAGATGGGGATGACAGAGGATGAGATGGCTGGATGGCATTACCGACTCTATGGACATGAGTTTGAGTGATCTCCGGGAATTGGTGATGGACAGGGAGGCCTGGTGTGCTGAGATTCATGGGGTCGCAGAGAGTCGGACACAACTGAGCGACTGAACTGAACTGAACTGAATTGAAGGGATTATTTACAAAGGCTTCGGCAGAGTATAGGAAAACCACAAGGATTAGTGCAAGACTAATACTTTGGCCCCCTGATGTGAAGAAATGACCATTTGGAAAAGACTCAATGCTGGGAAAGATTTAAGGCAGGAGGAGAAGGGGATGGCAGAGAATAAGATAGTTGGATGGCATCATGGACTTGATGGACATGAGTTTGAGTAAACTCCGAGAGTTGGTGATGGACAGGGAAGCCTGGCGTGCTGCAGTCCACAGGGTCACAAAGAGTCGGACACGACTGAGCGACTGAACTGAACTGAAGTGTAACACTCTGGAGCTAACGACAGCCAGTCCCGGTTATCATCTCTGGCTCTGAAAGGAAAAGGGGGAGAATAATTGAGACTTTTCATTGTGGTATCCCTGCCTGGATGGGAGAGAATCTGGGCATAAATACCAGATTGAATTCTCCTTCCTTTGGCAGATCTTTTGCCAATGCCTCCACTCTACAAGTATTTTCTGCATGGGAACTATGTCAGTGTGCGACACAGAGGACAGAGGCAGTCGGCACTAGTCAGCCTTCTGGGGGCAGGGCAGGATGAAG
The DNA here is from genome assembly GCF_000754665.1 of Bison bison bison. Taxonomy (NCBI): domain Eukaryota; kingdom Metazoa; phylum Chordata; class Mammalia; order Artiodactyla; family Bovidae; genus Bison; species Bison bison. The sequence continues at coordinate 1,166,432 of NW_011494707.1, read as the reverse complement.
GTTGGTGGAGAATGTATCTGGAGAGGCAAAGAAATGGAGAGAGCAGTCCCCATGCTCTCTGAAGTTCTGAAGCTAGTCAGCAATGCATCTTCCCTCTTCTTCTTCTGTAATTAAAAAATACTGTATTTATTTTAAAAAATTAAAAATTATTTTCCCCTTGAGGTTATTAAAGAATACTGAGCAGAATTCTGTGTGCTGTACAGTAAGTCCTTGTTGGTAATCTATTTTAAATACAATGGGATGTACATGTCAATCCCAAACTCCCAATCTCTCTTTTCCTTTCTTATTACTGAGAAAGAACCAGTAAGAATGGGCAAAAAAATTCCTGCTTAGGAAATTACTTTCATCACAGAAAGCCACATAGACTAGAGTCAGCCTGGTTACACATGCTGGCTATCTTGGATTTTGCTTTTTTGGGAAAGTCTTTCCGGTTCTTCCATCACCCCATCCCAAAAAAGTGCTGTTTCCTACGACAATGTTTTAACGATAAATTGTGTCTGGATGACTGCATTCTGCATTCTACACACCTTGATTATCTTAGCCAGGGCCTGGCAAAGAGTAAATGTCAAACGCAACAGTGAAAGAACACCTGGGTGCTGAAGCATCAAGATGCTGTGAATTTCTTCCACTCTACCACAAGGTGGCAACAGTTACCATGGTCCAATTTTCTTACCTGCAGGACTCAGGCACACATCTTCATCCACTATCCTGTGAATAGAAAAAATCTATTCTTAAAACTCAACATTAAAAAAACTAAGATCATGGCATCTGGTCCCATCACTTCATGGCAAATATAAGGGTAAAAAGTGGAAACAGTGACATTTTATTTTCTTGGGCTCCAAAATCACTGTGAACAGTGACTGCAGCCATGAAATTAAAACTCCCTTACTCCTTGGAAGGAAAGCTATGACAAGCCTAGCCAGCATACTAAAAAGCAGAGATATCACTTTGCCGACAAAGGTCTGCATAGTCAAAGCTATGGTTTTTCCAGTAGTCATGCCTGGATGTCAGATTTGGACCATAATGAAGTTTGAGTGCCAAAAAATCGATGCTTTTGAATTGTGGTGCTGGAGAACATTCTTGAGAGTCTCTTGGACTGCAAGGGGATCAAACCAGTCAATCCTAAAGGAAATTAATGTGGAATATTCATTGGAAGGACTGATGCTGAAGCTAAAGTTCCAATGCTTTGGCCACCTGATGCCAAGACTCTTTGGAAAAGACCCTGATGCTGGGGAAGATTGAAGACAGAAGGCACAGGGGAAGACAGAGGGTGAGATGGGTGGATGGCATCACCAACTCAATGGACATGAATTTGAACAAACTCCAGGAGAGAGTGGAGGTCAGGGAAGGCTGATGTGCTGCAGTCCATGGAGTCTTAAAGAGTTGGACTTGACCTATAGACTGAACAACAACAGAATTTTAAAATAACTATATCAAGGAGAGAATAATACACTGATGGTGAGGAAGAGAAAAACAATTGCATATCTACTTTCACTAATATTATTAGATATGGCACTGTAAATTTTACTTTAAACAGCATTTGAAAAACATTACTAAATTTCTGAAACAAAATTGGCCTCTGTGCAAATGTTAGATAAACAAATGGATTATCCCTGCCCTATACGGTTCCTAGCTATATAATTTGTTCACCCAAAGTCTCTTCTCTGGGCTCTTCCCATACACCTGGCCCTTCTTCTTGCCCTCAACGTTAACAAGTCCCATAGGTTCAGGTTCTCAGTGACTTGCTTCTGTTCCCTCTTCTCTGCAGCCACCTCTATCTGTGCAGAAACTATATACTGTACTTCTTATACTGGCCTGTGGATGCTGAAATTCATCCCTGTTTCTAGTCTTTTTAACTCTTGAAGAATGGCACCATTTTTTAGAAATTGTTGCTGAATGTTCTTTACAAGCTCAGGGATGAAGCTGTCCTAGTGAGGTGAAGTGTAATTTATCTAGTTTTTTTTTTTTAATACTTAACATTTCTTGAATGTCTTAGAAACAATGTAGAGCATTGTGCCTGCATATTTTTTTAATCTGCAGAAAACTTGCTTCTAATTTACTACTTTTGCACTTTGGCAAAAATTACCAAGACTTGTCTAACACTCACCAACAATTCTGGATTTAGCAATAAAATTTTCCCCTATAGTTTAAAATAAACTATGTCCAAAGGATTAAGAAAAAGAATGCTAAATAAGATCAGACTTTTTTTTTTTAATAATCAAGGGGTCTCTCAGTCAGTCAGTTCATTCACTCAGTTGTGTCCGACCCTTTGCGACCCCATGGACTGCTGCACGCCAGGCTTCCCTGTCCATCACCAACTCCAGGAGCTTGCTCAAACTCACGCCCATCAATTTGGTGATGCCATCCAACCATTTCTTCTTCTGTTGTCCCCTTCTCCTCCTGCCTTCAATCTTTCCCAGCATCAGGGTCTTTTCTAATGAGTCAGTTCTTTGTATCAGGTGGCCAAAATATGGGACTTCAGCTTCAGCATTAGTCCTTCCAGTGAATATTCAGGACTGATTTCCTTTAGGATGGGTGGATGGATCTCCTTTCTATCCAAGGGACTCTCAAGAGTCTTCTCCAACTCCACAGTTCAAAAGCATCACTTCTTTGCTGCTCAGCTTTCTTTATAGTCCAACTCTCACATCCATACATGACTACTGGAAAAACCATAGTTTTGACTAGATGGACCTTTGTTGGCAAACTAATGCCTCTGCTTTTTAGTATGCTGTCTAAGGGGTCCCTACAGAAGATGGATAAGAAACCATGGGGGTGGATGGCTGGACCATGAGTAATTCCTGAAGCTGAGAAGAGGAGCCTAAGAGCTCAGAGCAGGAGGAAGGGGTGAGATGGGTAAAATTTTCAGCTTCTCAACACAGAAGACTTAAGAACTTAAAAAATTTCAGTTAAGGTGTCTGCCTTAGTAAGAGACAAGAATAAGATGAGCAGTAGGGAGAGAACAAAGAAAAGAACGAGGCACATCCACAGTTGTGTTGGTGCACACTGGAGCCTGGCAGTGAGTGGAGAGAGTCCCTAATATGCTGCCTCTCCTGAATCCTCCAGGCTTTTCTCATTGCTGAGGGAGAGCTCACACTCATTGACCACCTACCGTGTCCCAGGAACCATATTAATCTTTTCCATATTATATCACTTGAGTTTTATAATCATTCCACATCAAAGTACAATTCTCAAAAAGGTAAAAACATGATTTTCACAGGAAGATATAATGAATGTGTGTCAAAAATATATTCAACTCATTATGAATGAACTAGTAAGATGGCAAAACTGATTTCCAAGACCATTTGAGGAAGAGGGGTATATGTAGCATACCAGGAAAGGAATCCTTAAAAGATTGTTAATGTCTACAGATAATAAAATGGTTACCTTTGTTTTTATTATATTTGTACTGGACAGCAATCTGCAAGTTAAAATGTAACTCCATATTTTGGGGCCTCTAATCAAAAAGCAAATTGGAAAGTCAAACAAAGGTATATTCTAGGGAATGAGTTCTGGGCCAGGCCTGATTAAATGCTGACCAAGCATGAAACTGAGAGGACATGAAGTTACTCTCTTTACTTACAGTTTTTGTTTAGTCTCCAGTCTTTCCCTCTCTAGACTGAAAACTCCATGGAGTCAGAAACTGGTGTGTCTTGTCTTTTTCACCATGGTGACAATCGTGCAAGTATGTAATACACACTGACAGGCCCTAAGTATGTGGTGAATAAATGTCTGGCTGAATTGAATTGAGTTAAGCAACAGTTAGAACTGGACATGGAACAACAGACTGGTTCCAAATAGGAAAAGGAGTTCATCAAGGCTGTATATTGTCACCCTGTTTATTTAACTTATATGCAGAGTACATCTTGAGAAACGCTGGACTGGAAGAAACACAAGCTGGAATCAAGATTGCTGGGAGAAATATTAATAACCTCAGATATGGAGATGACACTACCCTTATGGCAGAAAGTGAAGAGGAACTCAAAA
>NW_011494707.1:1161859-1162099 GCF_000754665.1 Bison bison bison | reverse complement strand
ACACTACCCTTATGGCAGAAAGTGAAGAGGAACTCAAAAGCCTCTTGATGAAAGTGAAAGTGGAGAGTGAAAAAGTTGGCTTAAAGCTCAACATTCAGAAAACGAAGATCATGGCCTCCGGTCCCATCACTTCATGGGAAATAGATGGGGAAACAGTGGAAACAGTGTCACACTTTATTTTTCTGGGCTCCAAAATCCCTGCAGATGGTGATTGAAGCCATGAAATTAAAAGACGCTTAC
>NW_011494707.1:1144530-1161759 GCF_000754665.1 Bison bison bison | reverse complement strand
AGGAGAAGGGGACGACAGAGGATGAGATGGCTGGATGGCATCGCTGACTCGATGGATGTGAGTCTGAGTGAACTCCAGGAGTTGGTGATGGACAGGGAGGCCTGGCGTGCTGCGATTCATGGGGTCGCAAAGAGTTGGACACAACTGAGCGACTGATCTGATCTGATCTGATAACTCAATTCAATTTCTATAGAAAGGTTAGCAACTTTGAGAGCATAAAACCAAAATAGTAGGTGAGTGGCAGATTCCCTGAGATTTCTTATACCCTCTCAATAGGAATGTGTATTAGTTCCCTACGACAGTTGTTAACAAGTGATCCCAAGCTGGGTACCTTGAAACGACAGAAATCTATTCTCTCCCAGTCCTGGAGGCTAGAAGGATGTTGCTAGGGGCCCTATAAAGGGGTTGCCAGGGTTGTGACTCCTCTGAAGGCTCTAGGAAAGAATCTTTCCTTGCCTCTTCCTAGTTTCTGGTGCCTGCCAGCATCTCTGGTGTTTCTTGGCTTTTAGCTGTATCACTGCAATCTTTGCCGGTCTTCACTTTTCTGTCTTCCCTCTTTGTGTGTCTGTTTTCTCTGTGTCTCCTCTTTTAAGGATGCCGGTGATTAGATCAGGGCCCACCATAATCCAGGAGGATCTCGTTTTAATTTATATCTCCATTAAATCTACAAAGACTCTAGTTCCAAATAAGATCACATTCACAGTTCCATGGATAAGGACTTGAACATATCTACAGTGTTAGTCGCTCAGTCGTGTCCAACTCTTTGTGATCCCATGGACTGTAGCCCACCAGGCTCCTCTGTCCGTGGAATTCTCCAGGCAAGAATATTGAAGTGGGAATTCCTTCTCCAGGGGATCTCCCTGACCCAGTGATTGAACTTGGGTCTCAGATTCTTTACCATTTCAGCCACCAATTCAACCTATACAGGAGGCCTTGGAATCAGAGGATTGTGGATACCTTTATTTTACTTACTTTTTTTGCCACTCAGAGTGGCATGTGGGATTTTAGCTGCCTTAACGTGGAGCACAGAGTTTTAACCACAGGCTCACCAGGGAAATTCTGGGTTTGAATTCCTTTAGCTCATTTAGTCAGGTCAGGATGTCTCAGCATTGTCTGTAGGATTTCTGCTTTCCCAGGTCCTGGGGAAAATCCTGTTCCAAACCAGGTGGAATTTCAGGAGCCCCAGGCACTTATCATGGCTATTTTGCATCATCAATTTATTATTATTTAATAGTAAATCCCTTTCAGGTTCTCTGAAATAGTCCTTGTCTTTAATTCATGTTCTCAGAAATGGATCCTTATCTCAACCCTGCCTTGTCTGAGGTTTTGGCACCTGCCCAAGAGACCGGTTCTTCATGGCCCAAGTCCGCGCCATGCTCTTGCCTGGTACTGAACAAGCTGAGTTACTACAGAGCAGGGAGGCAGCAGATGCTCCACTCTGACGGAAAGAGAAAAGGGGCTGGAAGTGGCCGGTTCTTTTTGCAATTGGTCTGGCTTTCTAGAAGGGGTGGTCAGCAAATCTGAATGGCTGTTAGCGGACTCCCATCAAGGTGCCTGTGTAAGAGAGGCCTTATGGGGTTTAGGAACAGAAGCGGTTCTCAGCCTTTTGTAGCTGTAGAGAGCAGCAGTCTTTAAGTTTTTAACTTAAAACTTTCAAATTAATTTTGAAAAATTATAAACTCCCACACACATCTTTAAGTTAACATCTAAAATCTTTCATCACCAGTTTAAATAATTACAAAAGATGTAGCATTGGACATTTTGCAGTATGTTAGTATTTTAAAATAAAATTGTTCAGTAACTCTTTTTAAAGTGTCCAGTGGAATCTAAGTATTATAATGATTTGATATACACTACTTGTCTTTTCTGGTAAAGAATCCACCTGTAATGCTGGAGACCCCGGTTTGATTCCTGGGTTGGGAAGCTCGCCTGGAGAAGGGATAGGCTACCCACTCCAGTATTCTGGGGTTTCCTCCATGGCTCAGATGACAAAGAATCTGCCTGCAATGTGGGAGACCTGGTTCAATCCCTGGATTGAGAAGATCCCCTGGAGAAGGGCATGGCAACCCATTTCAGTATTCTTGCCTGGAGAATCCCAATGGACAGAGAAGCCTGGTGAGCTACAGTCTGTGGGGTCTCAAAGAGTGAGACATGACTGAGCGACTAAGCACAGCCAGCGCCATGTCTTAGGCTTCCCAGGTGGTGCTAGAGGTAAAGAACTCACCTGCCAAGGCAGGAGATGCAAGAGATGAGGGTTCCATCCCTGGGTTGGGACGATTCTCTGGAGGAAGAAATGGCAACCCACGCTAGTATTCTTGCCTCGAGAATCCCACGAACCTGGCGGGCTACAGTCCATGGGGTCACAAAGAGTAGGATACTACTGAAAGGACTTAGCACATACACGTCATGTCTTTACATATTCATGAATGGGTCCTTTTAAACTAGTTGGAAATTTGCACATTTCTCTTTTCTTCCTTGAACTCACATTTCCATTTTAATTCTCCCACAGAATTTAACCTTCAAGTAATACATTTTTAGGCATGAAAGTCTTATTGTTTGTACTACTTTTCTGCAAATATATATATATAAATAAACATATATATATATAACTTAAAAATTGTCTTCTTAACAGGTATATGGTTAAAAATTTTTTTTTGGTTTAAGTTATTATAGCCATGACCAGTACATAATACAATATAAAAATAATAATTTTTGATAAATAATCAGTAAATATAAAATTAAAGTTTTGTTGGAAATCCAATTTTTAATGAAATACCTGGGTTTTTTCCTCCAATTAATCCATGAATCTATGAACAATTATTACTTATTACTGGAATGAGACAGAATTTGTATTCTATTGCTTTTTTCCATTTTTACATAAAAATGTGCTAGGAGATATTGTTCATATAAGTAGCAAAAATGAAGTGAGTTATATAATAACAAGACTATTCAATCCTTTGAGCTCCTTCTGAACTATGTGTCAAATAATAATAATAAATAATTATTTTATCTCATCTATTAACTGACGATTTAATTAGATCATCTTTCAAATTGGCAAATGAAATGAATTGGAAACTATACAACTTTCAAAGTAATTGTTGCTCAGCCATCACAGGCATTTGGTTTTTCAAATTTCTTGCAAATATATCAAAAAGGATTTACAAAACTTAGCAAGTGATTACTAATTAAACTTATTACTTTTTCAGTTTCAGATATTATAATTAACTTGATATACCCAAAGAGACAGTTTCCCTGGTCGCTCAGGTGATTAAAGCATCTGCTTGCAATGAGGGAGACATGGGTTTGATCCCTGGGATGGGAAGATCCCCTGGAGAAGGAAATGGCAACCCACTCCAGTTCTCTTGCCTGGAAAATTCCGTGGATGGAGGAGTCTTATAGGCTACAGTCCCTGGGGTTGCAAAGAGTTGGACATGACTGAGTGACTTCACTTTTCACTTTCACCCAAAGAGAACTGAAAAAATTGAAATATTGCTTTTTTCTACGCTTTTTCCAAAGCAATATGTTTTATAAAATACTTTTATCACACCACTTATGCATACTTTCAACTAAATGTTGGAACTGAAAACTTTATTTGGCAAACCAGTCATCTTTTTTAGCCTATTAGTTCCAATCAGATTACTGTCAGTCAGAAAAAGTCTGATCTCATTTTTCAGTTTAATTTATATGTGTTACACATTTGCAAAAATAGTATAAAAACCACTGGGAAAGGTTATAGAATACATTTTGTAAAATAGATTACCAAGAGCAGTCAAGATTTAAATGTTATAGATCTAACATAGTTAATTCATCAATGTTAGAACAAGTTATAAAAAGGAAATAAATAATAAGTCAAAATGCTATTTTTCATTACTTAATTTATAATGATACAGTGTAATTTGTAGCTTAAAATATTACTTATTTATGAGGTAGAGAGTATGATTAAGAAGTATGCTCAGAGGCTGTTGTTCAGCTTCTGGGATTAGCTAAATAAAAATTATATATAAAATTAGAACTAACTCCACTAGTGTTGTTAGACATCATGATCAAGCTTTCCTATGTATTTAAAGAAATGTAAATAGAACTATTAAAAATAATCAATTCAGCAGCTAACTTTTATTTTTTCAAAAAGAAAATACTAAATGTTTTAAGATAAAATGCAATTGAAGTAAATATTTTGTTGATTTGATAAAAATAGATTATAACTCCATATTGAATAATATTTATCAACTTTTAAAAAATTTTGTAAAGTTTTATGTGTCATTTTTATCCAGTGAGTCACGAAAATCTTGCTAGATCAAGAAAACATTTTAGTCACATGAAGAATCAATGATTCTTAACTGACTTCCCCATGATTCTTGTCACATGAATTCGTGTGTAATCCCTTCCCTTGATTCTAACCAACAGCACATGGCAAAGGTGACGGGAAGTAGTTCCTTGATTATGTAAAGCCATATAAGATATCTGTGTTGCTAGGAAACACTCTGAGCCTCTCCTTGCTGATTTGATGAAGGAATTGGCCATACTGGGGCTTCCCAGGTGGCAATAGTGATAAAGAAGCCCCTGCTGCCAATGCAAGAGACATAAGAGACATGGTTTCAATTCCTGGGTCAGGAGGGTTCCCTGGAGAAGGGAACAGCAACCCATTCCAGTATTCTTGCCTGGAAAATTCCATGGACAGAGGAGCCTAGTGGGCTACAGTCTGTGGGGTTGCACAGAGTCAGACACAACTAAAGTGACTTAGCATGCACACAGGCACATATACATTGGGCATATTGAGGAAGCTCATGTGGCAAAGAACTGTGGGTGGTTTCTAGGAGCCGACTATGGTCTCAGGAAGCTGAGGACTGCTGCCAGCAGATAGCCAGCAAGAGGCCAGGGCCCTCAGTCCTACAACTGCAGGGAATGAATTCTGCCGAGAATCTGAGTGAAACTGGAAGTGAATCCTTCTCCAGATGAGAATGCAGCCTGACTAAAACCTTGATTGCAACCTTGTGAGACCCCAAGCAGAAGACTCAGCTGAACTCTGACCAGAGCCCTGACCCAAAGAAACTGTAAAATAACAAATCAGTATTGGTTTAAGCTGCTAAATTTGTAGCAGTTTGTTGTATCAGTTCAGTTCAGTTGCTCAGCTGTGTCTGACTCTTTGCTACCCCATGGACCACAGCACATGGCAACCCACTCCAATGTTCTTGCCTGGAGAATCCCAGGGATGGGGGAGCCTGGTGGGCTGCCGTCTATGGGGTCACACAGAGTCAGACACGACTGAAGCGACTTAGCAGCAGGACCACAGCAAACCAGGCCTCCCTGTCCATCACCAACTCCCGGAACTTGCTCAAACTCATGTCCATCGAGTCACTGATGCCATCCAACCATCTCATCCTCTGTTGTCCCCTTCTCCTCCTGTCTTCAATCTTCCCCAGCATCAGGATCTTTTCAAATGAGTCACTCTTCGCATCAGGTGGCCAAAGTATTGCAGTTTCAACTTCAGCATCAGTCCTTCCAATGAATATTCAGGATTGATTTCCTTTAGGATGGACTGGTTGGATCTCCTTGCAGTCCAAGAGACTCTCAAAAGTCTTCTCCAACACCACAGTTCAAAAGCATCAATTCTTCAGCTCTCAGCTTTCTTTATACTTCAACTCTTACATCTATACATGACTACTGGAAAAACCATAGCCTGGACTAGACGGACCTTTGTTGACAAAGTAATGTCTCTTTAATTGGAATTTCTCTTTAATTTGGAATTTCTCTTTTTATTATGTGGTCTAGGTTGGTCATAGCTTTTCTTCCAAGGAGTAAGCGTCTTTTAATTTCATGGCTGCAGTCACCATCTGCAGTGATTTTGGAGCCCAAAAATTATAGTCAGCCACTGTTTCCCCATCTATTTGCCATGAAGTGATGGGACCAGATGCCATGATCTTAGTTTTCTGAATGTTGAGTTTTAAGCCAACTTTTTCACTCTCCTCTTTCACTTTTATCAAGAGGCTCTTTAGGTCCTCTTCACTTTCTGCCATAAGGGTTGTGTTATCTGCATATCTGAGGTTATTGATATTTCTCCTGGCAATCTTGATTCCAGCTTGTGCTTCTTCCAGCCCAGCGTTTCTCATGATGTTCTCTGCATAGAAGTAAAAGAAGCAGGGTAACAATATATAGCCTTGACAGACTCTTTTCCTGATTTGGAACCAGTCTGTTCCATGTCCAGTTCTAACTGTTGCTTCTTGACCTGGATACAGATTTCTCAAGAGGCAGATCAGGTAGTCTGGCATTCCCATCTGCTTCAGAATTTTCCACAGTTGATTGTGATCCACACAGTCAAAGGCTTTGGCATAGTCAATAAATGGCATAGTCAATAAAGCAGAAATAGGTGTTTTTCTGTAACTCTCTTGTTTTTTCAATGGTCCAGCAGATGTTGGCAATTTGATCCCTGGTTCCTTTGCCTTTTCTAAAACCAGCTTGAACATCTGGAAGTTCACAGTTCACGTATTGCTGAAGCCTGACTTGGAGAATTTTGAGCATTACGTTACTAGCATGTGAGATGAGTGCAATTGCGTGGTAGTTTGAGCATTCCTTGGCATTGCCTTTCCTTGGGATTGGAATGAAAGCTGACCTTTTCCAGTCCTGTGGCTGCTGCTGAGTTTTCCAAATTTGTTGGCATATGGTTTGCAGCATTTTCACAGCATCATCCATTAGGATTTGAAATAGCTCAACTGGAATTCCAGTTTTTGTTGTATAGCAACAAATTCCAGAATTTGTTGCTTGGCAATAGATAACTAATCTGTTAATCTATTCAGCTTTGGCATGTTTTAAGGTGCCTTTCTTTATAAATAATTATGAATCCTGCTGCTGCTGCTAAGTCGCTTCAGTCGTGTCTGACTCTGTGTTACCCCATAGACGGCAGCCCACCAGGCTCCCCTGTCCCTGGGATTCTCCAGGCAAGAACACTGGAGTGGGTTGCATTTCCTTCTCCAATGCATGAAAGTGAAAAGTGAAAGTGAAGTCACTTGGTTGTGTCTGACTCTTAGCGACCCCAAGGACTGCAGGCTACCAGGCTCCTCTGCCCATGGGATTTTCCAGGCAAGAATACTGGAGTGGGGTGCCATTGCCTTTTCCAATTATGAATCCTAAGAGACAATATATGAAAAGAATGCTTTGTGTTAACAATTAATCTCAAAAACATACAAGCAACTCCTGCAGCTCAATTCCAGAAAAATAAACTACCCAATCAAAAAATGGGCCAAAGAACTAAACAGATGTTTCTCCAAAGAAGACATACAGATGGCTAACAAACACATGAAAAGATGCTCAACATCACTTATTATCAGAGAAATGCAAATCAAAACCACAATGAGGTACCATTTCACACCAGTCAGAATGGCTGCCATCCAAAAGTCTACAAGCAATAAATGCTGGAGAGAGTGTGGAAAAAAGGGAAACCTCTTACACTGTTGGTGGGAATGCAAACTAGTACAGCCACTATGGAGAACAGTGTGGAGATTCCTTAAGAAACCGGAACTAGAACTGCCATATGACCCAGCAATCCCACTGCTGGGCATACACACCGAGAAAACCAGAATTGAAAGAGACACGTGTACCCCAATGTTCATCACAGCACTGTTTATAATAGCCGGAACATGGAAGCAACCTAGATGTCCATCAGCAGATGAATGGATAAGAAAGCAGTGGTACATATACACAATGGAGTATTATTCAGCCATTAAAAAGAATGCATTTGTATCAGTTCTAATGAGGTGGATGAAACTGGAGCCTATTATACAGAGTGAAGTAAGTGAAAAAGAAAAACACCAATACAGTATAGTAACACATATATATGGAATTTAGAAAGATGGTAATGATGACCCTATATTCGAGACAGCAAAAGAGACACAGATGTAAAGAATAGTCTTTCGGACTCTGTGGGAGAAGGTGAAGGTGGGATGATTTGAGAGAATAGCATTGAAACATGTATATTATCATATGTGAAACAGATCACCAGTCTAGGTGTGATGCATGAGACGGGGTGCTCAGTACTGGTGCACTGGGATGACCCTGGGGGATGGGACGGGGAGGGAGGTGGGGAACACATGTATACCCATGGCTGATTCATGTCAGTGTATGGCAAAAACCATTACAATATTATAAAGTAATTAGCCTCCAATTAAAATCAATAAATTAATTTTTTTAAATCCAAAAAAGAAAAACAAAAGAGAATACTTTGTGTTTAAACATGTGGGGGAGGACCTTTTTTTTAAACATTCAATGCATCTTGTTTCTTTCTTTGCTTTGTTTTCATGGATTGTTCCATAATAATGTTTATTTATGTATTTATTTATTTGAGAGTAGGCAGAGAATGGAAGAGGCAGTCCTTACATGAGAATTTTTAGTAGTCTCACTATCATACTACTGCATAGCAGAATCTAAGGCCAAAATGTTGTTTGTCAGACAAAGTTTTACTCTTAACAAAAATACATGTATAAAGCTAGGAAGCACAGAAACTCTGTGTTTTTTATATCTTGATTAATCATTAAAGGAGTCTGTTCCTTTGTTTAGCTCCCTTGCAGGTTTTTACACTCCAAGAAATGCTTCACTGCAAGACTTGGTATCCATCACTTCATGGCTAATAAATGGGGAAACAATGGAAACAGTGACAGACTTTATTTTCTGGGGCTCCAAAATCACTGCAAAATCACTGTGATTGCAGCCATGAAATTAAAAGACACTTGTTCCTTCGAAGAAAAGCTATGACCAACATAGACAACGTATTAAAAAGCAGAGACATTACTTTGCTGACAAAGGTCCGTCTAGTCAAAGCTATGGTTTTTCCAGTAGTCACGTATGGATATGAAAGTTGGACTATAAAGAAGTCTGAGCTCTGAAGAATTGATGCTTTTGAACTGTGGTGTTGGAGAAGACTCTTGAGAGTCCCTTGGACTGCAAGGAGATCCAACCAGTCCATCCTAAAGGAAAGTAGTCCTGAATATTCCCTGGAAGGACTAATGCTGAAGCTGAAGTTCCAATACTTTGGCCACCTGATGTGAAGAACTGACTCATTGGGAAGGACTCTGATGCTGGGAAAGATTGAAGGCAGGAGGAGAAGAGGACGACAGAGGATGAGATGGCTGGATGGCATCACTGACTCGATGGACATGAGTTTGAGCAAGTTCCAGGAGTTGGTGACGGACAGCGAGGCCTGGCGTGCTGCAGTCCATGGGGTCGCAAAGAGTCGGACACAACTTAGGCACTGACTGAACTGAAGACTTGGTATGGGTGAGCGGTGTGGCTGTATGTAAAAAGTGGGTGAAGGGCTGATTGAACACAGGCACATTCTCTGATACATCAGTTTTGGGAAAGAGTATCTCTGGAAGTTAAGGATCTGGAAATCATTATTCTTTACATTTTCCCTGCTTGCATGTCCCTTGGAAAGTTTTAGGACCTAGTGATTAATCAAATCCCTAACAATTAAAAAACCCAACCTTCTGCAGCTGAAGCTCAGAAGCAGGTTTCAGTTCTCATGGGAAGAAAAAACAATCTTTTGAGCCGTTTTTCCAGTGGAGTGAGATGTACGTTAAAAAACAAAATAGTTATATTGTATGTTAGGAGGTTAAGTGTCACAAAAGAAAAGAAAATAAAAAAGTAGGATAGTGATGATGTGAAGATTGCAATTTAAAGAGTTGGCCAGAGGGATTTCCCTGGTGGGACAGTGGTTAAGAATCTACCTTCCAATGCAGGGTATGTGGGTTCAATTCCTGGTCAGGAAACTAAGATCCTACATGCTACAAGGAAGTAAGAATGTTTAAGGGAAAGTAAGTAAGTAATATTTAAAGTAAGGGATTGGGGGCCGGAGGAGAAGGGGACGACAGAGGATGAGATGGCTGGATGGCATCACTGACTCTATGGCCATGAGTCTGAGTGAACTCCGGGAGTTGGTGATGGACAAGGAGGTCTGGCGTGCTGCAATTCATGCGCGATTCATGGGGTCGAGAAGAGTTGGACACGACTGAGCAATTGAACTGAACTGAAGTAAGTAATATTTTAAAATTAATTATTATAGTCAACAAATTAAAGAAAAAATAATAAATAATTTTCCCTATAGGTGAAAAAATACATTTGATAAAATTAAATATTTATTTCTGACTCCTAAAATCAACTCTGGAATATTCCAGGCATTCAAGTTAAGACTCTGTGCTTTTACTGAGGTGGCCTGGGTTCAGTCCTTGGTTGGGGAACCAATATCCTGCAAGCCATGAAGTGCACCCCAAAAAACAAAGAAACTTAAAATCAACTCTGTTAACTAGGGAAAGACAACTACATTAATGAGGTCAAAATTATGTTTCAGGAATTAAAAACAGACATTGTACTTGAGTGAAATATTAGACTACACTTATTTCTATAAAGTTTAGAAACTAGGGCTATCTATCATTTTTTGCTATTTTTAACATTCAGTCAATGTTATTAGAAAAATAGACAAAAAACATGCATCAGAAAGGAAAAGCAAAATCATTTTTTGCAAATGATATAATCTGGATATATACTTAGGAATATCTGGCAGTCAATTTAAAAACATATTAGACAAGAATTACTAAAAAAACTTACAGTAAAAAAAAAAAAATAGACCAATAAATAGATCAGATATCTAGACATGAGAGAAATATTTTTAAAAAACTGACTATATAGCATGGCCACATGAACTAAACAGGCATTATAGGTTGGCTGCTGCTGCTGGTGCTAAGTTGCGTCAGTCGTGTCCAACTCTGTGCAACCGCATAGACGGCAGCCCACCAGGCTCCTCTGTCCCTGGGATTCTCCAGGCAAGAACACTGGAGTGGGTTGCCATTTCCTTCTCCATTATAGGTTGGCAAACAGTGATAAACATATCTAGCACAATGGCTGCCATAATATTAACACAAAAATTGATAAAGTTTAGAATAAGACCACACACACAGACACACACACACACACACACACAAACCAATATTAGTTATGCAATAGCTTTTGTTAGCTATAATTCCTAAGAAAGCATAGTGGGGGGGAAAAAACCCTAATAACAATCTATAAAATACCTAGGAATAAACTTAAACCAATGAATATCTAAGACATAAATACACTAAATTTAGAAGAAGACAAGGGAATTACTTGCTGATCCAGTGATTAGGACTCCATATTTTCATTGCCATGGGCCATGCAGTGTGTCCAAAAATAAATAAATAAATGATAAATGAGTAAATAAAAGAAGACAAATAATTTGAGAAATATATCATACTCCCGTATGAGGAAGTTCAACATTGCTAACTATGACAATTCTCCCCCCAAGATTCAATGATGTCTTTGCCCAAACCTCAAAAAGAGTGTGGCGGGATGTGGAGAAGAGGGAAGAAATATGCATTCTAAAATTCCCTTGGAAGAATAAATTAACTTATTAAAACATAAATATTTTGAAAACAAAGATTAATGATGGGTGACTTGCCCTATATCAAAACATATTGCTATATTTTAAATTATAGTTATTAAACAGTGTGGTACTAACCCAAGAATGAGTACAAAGTGAACTCAGAAATTATATTCTAAATATTAGTCAAATATATAAGTATAATATGATAAAGATACTATATTTCCATATTTCTAGTCAGTGGAAGAATACACAGATTTTTCAATATATAGTGCTATCTAAATTTGATAGCCATTTGAAATATATATTAAAATATCCAAGGAAATTCATATATTGCTACTTTATATCATATATTAAGTAGTTATAAAGAACTTGAAAGATTTATTTATAAAAGTAAAAACATTGAAATAATAGGAGAAAATCTTAGAAAATATAATCTTTGGAGCGAAGTTTCTGTTAGCATGTACCACAAACTGATAAGGGCAGAGTAAAGGGACAAGTAAGTGATTAAACAGCTAATCCCACTAGGGTATTGCAAGTAGAAAAATTATGGAAGACCCATGTAAGTTAATGACTACTCAAGAGAGCTATTTGCTTAACCACAAAACCAAGTAAGCTTGCTTAGCAGCAAAAGCCATGCAAAAGAAGCACGAGACATGCCCCCAAACAATAAAACAATATAGGAAATTGATATATTTATTAACTAATTGCCTCACTCACCTCCAGGATACTTTTCTCCATACATATTTTGGCTAAAAACTCCTTGATCTTCTCTTCACAAGACAGCAGTTTTGCAATCAAAACTGCCAGGTAGCATGCAGGATCTTAGTTCCCCAACCAGGGATCAAACCCAGGCCCTGGCAGGGAAGTGCCAAGTCCTTAAACACTGGGTGGCCAGGGATTTCTCCTCAGAATAACATTTGTAAGAACATAAAATTAAAACATATAATTTCAAAGAAAACTAATTAGAATGGACTATCAGGCATCTGCGGGCCCATGGTAGGAACTCCTCTGTGGAGTAGCTCTTATTTGAGTCTTTCCTCCCTGCCTGAATGACCACGTTTGGTCCCTTGTACGTCAGGTGAATATGCACATTGCTGGGGAACGATGCAAGGATCCCAGGGACTTTGTCCAGAGTGTGGATCTTCAGGACTTCCCTGGTGGTCCAGTGGCTAAGACAATGCATGGTCCCAATGCAAGGGGCCTGAAACTAGATCCCATATGCCTCAACTAAGAGTTTGCAGGCCACAGATAAGACCTGGTGCAGCCTAATAAATAAATGCTGTGCTGTGCTGTGCTGTGCTTTTAGTCACTCAGTTGTGTCCAACTCTTTGCAACCCCACAGACTTTAGCCCACCAGGCTCCTCTGTCCTTGGGGATTCTCCAGGCAAGAATACTGGAGTGGGTTGCTATGCCCTCCTCCAGGGGATCTTCCCAACCCAGGGACTGAACCCACGTCTTCCACGTTGCAGGAGGATTCTTTATCATCTAGCCACCAGGAAGCCTGAAGGAATAAATAAATAGAAAAAATTTAAAAAGAGTGTAGATCTTCAGGGCAGCACACCACTACTGTCACAGCCATCCTGGGCAGCAACTACTTGAGAAAATCAGCTAAAAAAAGAGGTCAGGTATTCACTGGTGATAGTGTCCTGTTTGGAAGCAGCAGGTCTGATATTTCTGAGTGAGCCCAGGGTTCTTGGACAAAGGAGAAGAAGGAAAGGAAGCTTCAGTAAGATGTGGGCTTCCTGCTTATAGGTGCTTAGGGGGCACTTATGAGTGATTATGGGAAAATAAAAGAGATGTTACTCTAGTTATCCCTCAAACTGGTGAAGTGGGTCATACCTATTTCATTCATTTCTATATTGTTCGATGAAAAAAAAAATTTTTTTTTTACAATAACCGAGTGCAACTTCTGTGACAGAAAGAAAATAACCTACGTAGAACTTTCATTTCATTAATGATATTGTCTCATTCATGCTTCCTGAATTCAGACATCATAAGCCTTTTGGCAGATGTTGTGGAATCTGAGAAAGGATTAGCAGACCCAGAATCACTGAGACCCAGAGAACTTCTCTGCCAAAAGAAAGGGACAGGAGAACTCCATAAATTCTTACCCTCTAGACATATTTCCATGATTCTGATAAGCAGTAAATCAGTAATAAATGCTCACTGTAGACAGTGCTGAGACTATTGTTATTGAGCCCTGAATTGAGGGATTAGTAAGAATAATATATGCCTGGAGACATGTGTCTTCACACTGTGTGATCTCAGAAAAGCAGGGAGTTTGTGGAGCCCCCTTGGGAGTTGTAGGCAGTAGAAGGATGAGTTTGGAGCCAGAATGGAGCATAGCTGCTTAATTTAGTTTTTATATGTTGAACTTGCTTATCCTTTGAACAATTAGGGCTAAAATAAATATGAAAACAACAGCACTGAAACCTATTATTTATGAGAGAACTAGATTCAAATTGGGAGAAGTAAAGTTCTGGGTGATGGAAAAGATGTTACTGACTCTCTAATAAGCATACACAAGTCAATTCTGTGGCTACTCAAAGTTCAGTCATGCCACTCCCATGGTGGTCCACTGGTTAAGAATCAGTCCTCCAATAAAAGGGACATGGGTTCAATCCCTCGCTGGGGAACTAAGACCCCACACACTGTGGGAAATCTAAGCTTGTCTGCCACAATGACTGAAGCCCACTAGAGCCTGTTCTCTGTGGATTGCAAGAGAAACCTGCACACCACTACTGAGACTGAGAGCAGCCAAAAAAAAAAAAAAAGTAACAAGCAGAAGGCCAGCAAACAGCTTCCCAGGTACCAGAAAACTCTCCAGATGACTGGATTGTACATACATCTGTGACAATGTAACACAATGATTTATGAAAACTTCTCTGGGAGAGGATTATAGGTAGTTGGAAAGCATAAACTCATTTATTCACTAAAATTCACTGCATGCTTCCTGTGTGCCTATCATGGTCCTAGATGCTGAGGATAAGTAGTGAACAAAATACCAGAGCCCAGCTCTCATGGAGACTACACTTTAGTGGGGGTCATAGACAATACAGAGTAGATACAGAAAACGCAAGAGTGATAAGAGCTATGAACATGAGTAAAGCAGATTAACACCCAAAAAAGATGTCCTCTTTGTTAGGGGAAGCAGACTGATTGAAACTGCCCACCCTGGCCAGGCACCATAGTAACCATTTGCATGAGTTGTTTTATGACAGGAGATCCTGATAAGGAATACAGAACTAATAAGCCACCACCAACTGGAAGAGTTTGGGAAAGGTCGAAAGGAGACAGTACGTGTCCGTCCACTTCCCAGAATCCCTCTCGCTAGCATCCATCTTGGCTGAACAATGCATGCGCCACCAGGAAAGACTCTGAATTAGAGTGATTGGCCAAAGACCACCTGGAAACTAATCCCATCACCATAAAACCTGAGACTTCGAGCCACGTGTCAGAGCAGTTCTCCTGGGTTCCCTTACCTACTGCTCTCCACCCGAGTGCCCTTTCCCAATAAAATCTCTTGCTTTGTCAGCACGTGTCTCCTCGGACAATTCTTTTCCGAGTGTTAGACAAGAGCCCAGTTTCAGGTCCTGGAAGGGGTCCCCTTTCCTGCAACATTTTCATTATAGGGGACTGGAATGCAAAAGTAGGAAGTCAAGAAATACCTGGAGTAACAGGCGAGTTTGGCCTTCAAGTACAGAATGAAGCAGGGCAAAAGCTAATAGAGTTCTACCAAGAGAATGAGCTTGTCATAAAAACACCCTCTTCCAACAACACAAGGGAAGACTCTACACATGGACATCACCAGATTGTTGACACTGAAATTAGATTGATTATATTCTTTGCAGCCAAAGATGGAGAAGCACTATATAGTCAGCAAAAACAAGACCGGGAGCTGACTGTGGCTCAGATCATGAGCTCCTTATTGCCAAATTCAGACTTAAATTGAAGAAAGTAGGGAAAACCACTAGACCATTCAGATATCACCCAAATCAAACCACAAGTATACAGTGGAAGGGAGAAAATAGATTTAGGGGCCTAGATCTGATAGACAGAGTGCCTGATGAACCATGGACAGAGGTTCATGACATTGTACAGAAGACGGGGAGCAAGACCATCCCTATGGAAAAGAAATGCAAAAAAGCAAAATGGCTGTCTGAGGAGGCCTTATAAATAGCTGTGAAAAGAAGGGAAGCCAAAAACAAAAGAGAAAAGGAAATTCAAATTAACCCATTTGAATGCAGAGTTCCAAAGAATAGCAAGGAGAGATAAAAAAACCTTCCTCAGTGATCAATGCAAAGAAATAGAGGAGAACAATAGAATGGGGAAGACTAGAGATCTCTTCAAGAAAATTAGAGATACCAAGGGAAAATTTTATGCAAAGATGGGCTCAATAAAGGACAGAAATGGTATGGACCTAATAGAAGCAGAAGATATTAAGAAGAGGTGGCAAGAATACACAGAAGAACTGTACAAAAAAGATCTTTACCACCAAGATAATCATGATGGTATGATCACTCACTTAGAGCCAGACATCCTGGAATGTGAAGTCCAGTGGGCCTTAGGAACCATCACTATGAACAAAGCTAGTGGTGGTGATGGATTTCCAGTTAAGCAATTTCAAATCCTAAAAGATGATGTTGTGAAAATGCTGCACTCCATATGCCAGCAAATTTGGAAAACTCAGCATTGGCCAAATCACACATACCTATACATTTCAGAAGAAATTTAGTGATGAGTTTTGCTCGTTGATCAAGCCTCCTTGGAGGTCTCCTATTCACACCCATCACCTTCTAAAAGTGTTCAGACTCATTTCCTTTCCTGGTCTTCCTCCACTCCAGCCACACTGGCCTCTTTGCTGTTCCTCAAACAACCCTGCAATTTCCTCAAGTTCCTGCCTTGTAGCCTTTCTGCTTTTGTTTCCTTTTTCTGATATGTTATTCCCCAGGAGTTGTGCTCCTTTACTTCTTCTTCCTTTTTTTTTTTTTTTTAGTAATTAATTAATTTTAATTTGGCTGCACTGGGTCTTGGTTACAGCATACATGATCTATTTCCTTGACCAAAGATGGAACCTTGGCCCCCTGCATTGGAAATGTGTAGTTTTAACCACTGGATGACCAAGGAAGTCCCTTTTCTTACTCTTTTTAGGTCTCTGCTCAAAGTTATCCTAGTAGAAAATTATTCTCTCCACCCTGTGGAAAATGCTCTTCCCCACCACTCCACCCCATTAGTCTGCTTTGTCAGTTCAGTTTAGTCGCTCAGTCGTGTCCAATTCTTTGCGACCCCATGGACTGCAGCACACCAGGCCTTCCTGTCTGTCACCAACTCCCGGAGTTTACTCAAACTCATGTCCATTGAGTCAGTGATGCCATCCAACCATCTCATCCTCTGTCTCCCCTTCTCCTCCTGTCCTCAATCTTTCCCAGCATTAGGGTCTTTTCAAATGAGTCAGCTCTTCGCATCAGGTGGCCAAATTATTGGAGTTTCAGCTTCACCATCAGTCCTTCCAATGAACACCCAAGACTCATTTCCTTTAGGATGGACTGGTTGGATCTCCTTGCAGTCCAAGGGACTCTCAAGAGTCTTCTCCATCACCACAGTTCAAAAGCATCAATTCTTTGGCACTCAGCTTTCTTTATAGTCCAACTCTCACATTCATACATGACTACTGGAAAAACCATAACGTTGACTGGATGGACCTTTGTTGACAAAGTAATGTCTGCTTTTCAATATGCTGTCTAGGTTGGTCATAACTTTTCTTCCAAGGAGTAAGCGTCTTTTCATTTCATGGCTGCAGTCACCATCTGCAGCTATTTTGGAGCCCCCCAAAATAAAGTATG
>NW_011494707.1:1129107-1144430 GCF_000754665.1 Bison bison bison | reverse complement strand
TTTAAGCCAACTTTTTCACTCTCCTCTTTCACTTTCATCAAGAGGCTTTTTAGTTCCTCTTCACTTTCTGCCGTAAGGGTGGTGTCATCAGCATATCTGAGGTTATTGATATTTCTCCTGGCAATCTTGATTCCAGCTTGTGCTTCTTCCAGCCCCGCGTTTCTCATGATGTACTCTGCATAGAAGTTAAATAAGCAGGGTGACAATATACAGCCTTGACGTACTCCTTTTCCTATTTGGAACCAGTCTGTTGTTCCATGTCCAGTTCTAACTATTACTTCCTGAACTGCATACAGGTTTCTCAAGAGGCAGGTCAGATGGTCTGGTATTCCCTTCTGTTTCAGAATTTTCCACAGTTCATTGTGATCCACACAGTCAAAGGCTTTGGCATAGTCAATAAAGCAGAAATAGGTATTTTTCAGGAACTCTCTTGCTTTTTCGATGATCCAGCGGATGTTGGCAATTTGGTCTCCGGTTCCTCTGCCTTTTCTAAAACCAGCTTGAACATCTGGAAGCTCATGGTTCATGTATTGCTGAAGCCTGGCTTGGAGAATTTTGAGCATTACTTTACTAGCGTGTGAGATGAGTGTAATTGAGAGGTAGTTTGAGCATTTTTTGGTATTGCCTTTCTTTGGGATTGGGCTTCCCTGGTGGCTCAGAGGTTAAAGCGTCTGCTTGCAATGCAGGAGACCTAAGTTCGATCCCTGGGTCAGTAAGATCCCCTGGAGAAGGAAATGGCAACCCACTCCAGTATTCTTGCCTGGAGAATCCCATGGATGGAGGAGCCTGGTGGGCTACAGTCCATGGGGTCACAAAGAGTAGGACACGACTGAGCGACTTCAATTCACTTCTTTGAGATTGGAATGAAAACTGACCTTTTCCAGTCCTGTGGCCACCGCTGAGTTTTCCAAATTTGCTGGCATATTTAGTATAG
Source organism: Bison bison bison (assembly GCF_000754665.1). Taxonomy (NCBI): domain Eukaryota; kingdom Metazoa; phylum Chordata; class Mammalia; order Artiodactyla; family Bovidae; genus Bison; species Bison bison. The sequence goes on along the minus strand of NW_011494707.1, from coordinate 1,143,496 downwards.
CGCTTTCACAGCATCATCTTTTAGAATTTGAAATAGGTCCACCCCCTACCTCTCCATTAAAATGAAGAGAGTGGGGCTACTTCAAAAAATGAGTCTATAATCTTGAAGCACTCTCCTTTTTCTCAGAGTTGATAGACCATTTCCCAATATTCTCAGTCCGATTTTTTTTAGGGGATAAAAGGACTGAATTGACCACATATCGGTTATCTGTAAGTTGACCTAGAATTTACAGGCTGAAAACATAAAATGTTCATTATCACGTTTCTCTGGGTCAGATGTCTGGGTGCAGTTTAGCAGGGTAGCTCTGGCTCAAGTTGCAGTTAGGTTGATATCTAAGGTCTTAAGGATGGGGTAATCTCCTTTCATGCTTTCTCACATGGCCACTGGCAGTATTCAGGTCTTCATGGGTTGTAGGGTGATGAGCTTCCCTTCCTCGCTGGCTATGGGCACAAGTCCTTCCTCAGTTCTTGGCCAAGTGGTCCTCTCTACTGGGTACTCACAACATGGCAGCTAGCTTTCCCCAGAGTCTTTTGCAACCCAATTTCAGGAGTGGCATCCCATTACTTTTGCCATATCCTATTCATTCAAGTAAGTCATTGGATGTAGCCCATACTCAAAGGGAGGGACTGTACAGGTTTGTGAATACTGGGAGGAAGGAATTATTTGGGGTTATCTTAAGGGCTATCACAACCACTATCTCAGATTTTTTTCCAGTTGAACATCAATTTAAAATGCCATTGAAAAGCTACACTTATGATTACTGCAGCAACAGTTTTAGATCCACCCAGTAGACATGGACACTGAGAAATATGCCGCAATTTAACCCCATCAAAAAGAGATAAATGTAGAGGATGTGACACTAGAAAATGGTGCATCCCAGAAGCAACGACTTGCAACATAGTTACTAAACTTTTAATTAACAAATATAAGGACTTATATCAAACAAGGAGAAGCCACAATACAATTATTATTATTATATACTGTGATAATTATAGAATTTCTTTATACTAGATCAATTTTTCCCTATAGAGTTTGCAAGTGAGTTTGCAAACAACAAAACAACAAAAAGGCAGGAGATGTGTATTTAAATAAGCAGGGTCTAAGAGCAAGCTATTAGAAAAGTAGAAGTATTAAATATTAAGCCAAAGCCAAATTCTCCTTTACTAGATATCATTCTGGGCCAGCAGGAAACCCACCATACTAATCAAAATAATAGAACTGATACATCAGAACATTCACAGAAACCAAGAGCATGTCTTTGATTATTGCTAGAGTAATTTAATGGCACCCCACTCCAGTACTCTTGCCTGGAAAATCCCATGGATGGAGGAGCCTGGTAGGCTGCCGTCCATGGGGTCGCTAAGAGTTGGACACTAACTGAGAGACTTCACTTTCACTTTTCACTTTCATGCATTGGAGAAGGAAATGGCAACCCACTCCAGTGTTCTTGCCTGGAGAATCCCAGGGACAGGGGAGCCTGGTGGGCTGCCATCTATGGGGTCGCACAGAGTTGGACACGACTGAAGCGACTTAGCAGCAGCAGCAGCAGGGTAATTTAATACAGATTAAAAATGAGACACGTCAAATGTAATTTCCATAAAGAAAGATTGTTGGTATTAAAAAACTGAAAATTAATAAGTGTTATATGAATAGTAGCATCTTTGAAAGCATAGATATCACTTATATTTGGCTGGTTTTATATAGCAGGCATATACACATTTTGAAAAATATTTTTACTGTTCCCCTTTCTCTATTTCCCTTTTGCTTTAGTTCAGTTTCTTTTTCTTTACAAAAACAAACCCTAAACAATTAAGAAAATGTCAATTGGAAAATATACATTAATTTTCTTTTCCTTCTCTAATGTTTTCTATTTCTCCTATTTGTCACTTCTTAAGTTATTGTTTGTTAGAATTTGCTTCAAGTCTTATGCAAAGACTTAAGTCTTAAGTCAATACAGTCTTTTAAAAACCTAATTTTTTTTCTCAGATTATCAGTTGGCAATGTACATAGGGAAGGTGGGATTCCTCCTGAGCCCCCAACTATAACCTATAATTTGCCCATTCTGGTTTATCCCTGCTTTTACGTAGGTAGATGACCCAGTTCTGGACAATGACATATAAGCAAAGTCTGCAGGGCACTTCTGAGAGAAAATCTTCCTCTTTGTCAGCCATCTTGGGACTACAAGGAACGAGCCAACATACTCAGGCCACAAAATGGAAAGATGAAGGAATCTAGGTCTTTGGCCATCTTGTTGAGCTGTTAAATTAATTAACCTTGCATCAGGCCCACCTCTGAAGTTTTTATTATGTGATATTATAAATAGACTTGTCAGAGCTACTATATTGCATAACTTCAGGGGGAACCATTCACATCCGAGCAACATTGTGGTCCTGGATCTTACTGTTTAAGCCACTTGTGTAAAGATTTTCTAAGGTTGTAGCTGAAAGCCTCCTACTCCATAAAATGGGGAAGATAGGGCTCCAATATTAAGAAACTGTCTCTTAAGTGTACCATTTGATGCCTTGCAAGGGACTATTTCTGAAAATATTTTAAATGACATGTCGCAAAAGCCACAACTCACATCTAAAGAAAAGGAATTCACTGGATCATAAAAATGAGAAGTGTTGAGGTAGAGCAGGCTTTAGGGACTATGATCTAGAAATTCCAGGTGCCAGGACTTCAGTAGCTGTGGTATGTTGGCTCAGTAGTTGCTGTTCACCGGCTCCAGAGCACAGGCTCGGTAGTCGTGGAACTGGATTAGTTGCAGGCTCCACATGTTATCTTGATGTTATCAGTAACCCGGCTTCTTTTGCTGCCTGAGTTTCTCAACTCTGTGCTTCAATTTTTGGCTTCTTTTTCAGGTTGACTTTCTTCAAAGCAGCCAAACATTTGCAAGAGTTTCAAAGCTCACACTCCCAAAAACTCTGGCTGAGGCATCTGATTGGCCAAAGGGCTGAAATGTTCTGATTGGCTTAGTCTAAGTCACATGCTCAATCTCAGGAGCAGAGTTTAGGCTCAGATTTCCCAGAAGCTCATGAATCCAAACTGGAGATTGGAAAGAAGAAACGAAATGCTGAGACCCAGTGATGAAGTGTCTATTCCATGGACTGAGAATTATACTGCAAAGGAACTTTAAAAAATGTTTGGGATTTATATTCTATCTACTCTCAAAAGAATGTGAGATGGAGATAACCAATGATGTTAGGTCAATGGATTATCAATAAAGCACAAGAGTTAGTGAGTTCTTTAGGAATTAAGAATAAACCTGATTGTCTGAGAATCTCTGCTCATTCCTGGTTTGAACATTGGTGAGATAGGACTTCTGTTTATTACCAATACTAGATTTCAAGGCAATTAATTGTGATTTAAAACAGCTGCTTCAGGAGAAATGTCAAACCCTTTGCTCTTTAAAAATGTTAATGAAAAAAATTTAGAATCTGTGAACTGTTTTCAACACCTTCACTTTTCTGAAATCCAAAATTACTAGTATAAAAAAAGAATGCAATGCAATTCAGTCAAATCCACAGACACTTACTAGCACAGCTGTCATTTACACCAGAAAATGGAGCAAAATTGGCAGGATACACAACCAGATATTTGCAGACATACTTGAAATACACAGCCTAAGTTTGCACAGGTTCCTGACATGTGATGCTCAGTGGTAAATCATGGTCCTCTGAGAGCTTAGTTTAGCTGTTCATCACCCTGTAAGTGTTCGTTTATTTCACACCTGCTTTTGAAATCTGGAAGTACTGTCAACTTGTTTTTCCGGGTGGACTTGGCAAAAACTCCAATGTATTGTACAAAATTATAGATCAGAGTAAATCCACTTCTCAAATTCACTGGACATCTGGAACTAGTTTTAAAAAATGTCTCAGAAAGGAACCCAATGAGCAGGACCTGATGAGAAGTCCTTATCATTTTGAAAAGAGCTACTCAAACTAGAAATGGAGAAGCTGTGGTCATGGGGTTGGTTCATCCAGGATTTTCCCTCAGAAACATTCCTAGACAGGTGAGGTTATCCATGCCCAAAGCTATAACGATTTTGCTACGTTCTCTTAGAAAATGATTCTACAAGCTAATTACTTTTATTATGGAAATGTATTCCTGGATGAACTGCAAGGATATTTTGAAAATCCAATGTGGTGCAATGTGTATATAAATAAGCTCGTTATGATAGGGAGAAAAGAGGTAGCCAATGATAATTCTTTACTAACGTTTTGAGATTTCTGTGGCTTGAGCAATTAACCTTTGATTTTTTTTCCCTTGAATTTTTAGAGAAGACAATTTGGGCACTTTAAATAACCACAGCAGTGCTATATTCACACTGTAGGTAGAAAGTTCAAGCAACATAAAACATTGAGATTTCCCCCAACCATAAACTCCAGCTTTCCTCTTTCATATACTAAAAAGGGTGTACAAGGTAGTGGTTAAGAGCTTGGATCCAGATCAAACTGCTGAACCCTAGCTCTGTCTTTCGTTAACTGGATGATCTTCCATACATTATACACTTTCTGTGCCTAGGCTTCTTTATTTGTAAAATGGGATAATAACTACCCATGTCATGGCTGTTAGAGGATTTAAGGAATGAACATATGTTCGTTTGAAGCATTTGAAGCAGCAAGCACTATTTTAGCATTAGCTATAATTATTTATGAACCTTCAGATATATTTACTGAAAGAAGTTTTATTGGAATCCCAAGATAACTAAGTCAATATAAGTTCCATACTACATAAGCTTGCAGACAAGAGTATCTGCTTTGAAGTCACTCAAGTCTCTTATCAAAAGATGAATGGCATATTTGTCATTACAAGTAATTTAGAATGTTATATTAGAAGTAGTCTGTGTTTGTGCAAACATTCCAAAATGTTTATTATTTACCATTTAGCAAATATTTATTGAGCACCAACCATGTGTAATAAATATTTTCTAAATGGTAAATAATATACATTTGGAATGTTTGCATACACAAACACTCTTTCTAATATTTATTGAGTATCAACCATGTGTAAGGGCTTCCCTGGTGGCTCAGATGGTAAAGAATTTGCCTGCAATGTGGGAGACCTGGGTTTGATCTGTGGGTTGGGAAGATTCCCTGAAGGAGGGCATGGCAACCCATTCCAGTATTCTTACATGGAGAATCCCCATGGTCAAAAGAGCCTGGTGGTCTACAGTCCGTGGGGTTCCAAAGAGTCGGACACTACTGAGTGACTAAACACAGATAGCCACATGTAAGGTATTGTTCTAGCATTGGATTGATGTGTGTGTGTGTGTGTGTGCATGCACATGTGGGTAAAATCCTTGCTGACATGGATTTATATCCTTTCAGGAGGACACAGACTGTAGATAGATGATATGTCAGGTGGTGATAAGTTCTATGAAGAAATATGAAGCAGAGTCAGAGTAGAGAGTGATGGAGAGTAGGCTCCTCTGTATAAGATCACACTGAGAAATGAGTTTAGAGAAGTAAGGGAATGAGCCATGGGAATATTTGAAAGCAGAGGTATCCAGAAAGAGGGTATAACAAGTGAAAAAGCCCTGATGGGAGAGAGTGCTCAGTATATTTAAGGAAGGGTGGTATGCAGTTTAAAACCAAGCAGTCGGTCTCCAGAGCCTGTATCCCACATTATCTTCTGTACTCTCCTCCATAAACTCTCTGCTTCAGATAGGAAGATTTCGTGAAAAACAATTATTACAGTTATATTTAAGTTATATATATTTACATTTGGTGTGACGTTGACTAATGCAGAGTCCATTGAATCAGTGTGGTCAAATAGGCCATCTGAAATGCCCTTTAGTCTACAAAGACCATTAGCTTAGAGTTTTTGTGTAAAATTTTGCCTCTGTAAGTTTTTCTGGGGCCAGTAATGGATCCCTGAAGGGTTTCTAAACCTAATAAAATTTGAGAAACACCACATTAATAGTGTTTTAGAACCTAGTGGGTATTTTTTGTTTTGTTTTTGTTTACAAATTGGCACTTGCCATGAGCATTGCTGTTGACTAAACAATGGGCATTTGTGGCTCAGAGAGTAAAGAATATGCCTGCAGTGCAGGAGACCTGGGTTCCATCCCTGTGTCAGAAAGATCCCTTGGAGAAGGCAATGGCAACCCACTCCAGTATTCTTGTCTGGAAAATTCCATGGGCAGAGAAGCCAGGCAGGCTATAGTCCATGGGGTGGCAAAGAGTCAGACACGGCTGAGTGACTTGCATTCATTCATTCATTCTGTGGAGATTGAACCCTGTGCTGCTGCGGCTATTGACCTTCAACACTCCCTGAGGGAGTTCTGGGTGGAGTGAGGCTCTCTGTGCTCCAGAGAATCTGGTGGAACAGGTCTTTTAGATAGTTGGATGATTTCAGAAACTGATTTCATGATCCCAATCCTTTCATGTCTTCATCTAGAAAAATCACTAAATCCCTTCATGGTGACATCAGCTCCTGGTGACTAGCAGAAAACCTTTTGCAAAGTAATTAATTGCCCATTGAACTCCCTCTTTACCAAAACCTTCTATAGTGACTTTCCCTGCCTGACTCTTTACGCAATCTCTCAGAGCTCTCTGAGGTGTTGTCTCTCGGACTGCAGTCTTCATTTTGCCCCAGAGAAAACTTGACTTGCAACTCTCACATTGTGTATCTTTTTTGTTGACATTTAAAAAATCTCAGTGAGCAAAAATGTAACAGAGAAAGAAATGTATTTTTGATTGTTTTGCTTTAAAGAGGGAAGTGTAGAGGAAACCAACTGCTTATTTTTTCCTTTCAGGTTTTGTGACTATGACAGCATTTAGAGAATAATTATTAACCAGTTGAATTAAAATTGAGGAAGTAAGCCTGGAAGAGCTTATTTTGAGGGCAAGCTGTAAAGAGTAGCAGATAACTTCATAGACGAGCAGCCACCTGGCTAGAGGAATATTCTGAAGAACATGCAAAGTGGAGTATTAAAAGCTTTCTATTTCTGAGGCAATGCCAGAAATTCTGGATAAAGAGAATCTAAATCAGTAGTGATAAACTACAAAAGTGTGTTATTCTAGGTCCTCGAGAATCAGCCAAAACAAGATTTGACGTAAAAGGATTTTATTAAGGGAAACATTTGTGTGAGAGAAAATGGGGAGGAAAGCAGATAAGCCAGGAGAACGTCAACCTGTGGTGTGAGTCTCAAGGATGGAGACAGAAGGGTTGGTGGAAATGTCCCAGGTCACCTGTAGTTCAAGGAATGTTCAGCAAGGCTGTCAATGAGTCCTGGAGCCAAAGTCACCAGCCAGGGAAGTCCAGTCTCTCAGGATTGGGCCTGCCTTGGTCTTTAGTATTCCTGTAGCCCTAAATATTTAATATTTTGTCATGGAGAACAGCTCAAGGGAAGCCTGGCCTCTGCACAATCCCAGCCGTGGACTTCGGCACAGGGCCCCTGGTCAGTTCTGTGGTAGTTGGCAGAGAGGTGCAGTCTCATGGCCACAGACTGGGTATGGAATCACTGCAGAGCTGCCTTGCTGCCTCTTCCACCACCTCCAGCCCCAGCCCCTCCACCCCAACTCCGAATGTCATTAGCAGCCCTGGGGACCTGTTGCCTGGCAGAGAAGCACTGCCCCAAAGCCAGAAACTGGCAGGGTGTGTCATGGCCCTCACTTTTTCTGAGATGGGGAAAGGGGTTGAGAACCTGGGAAATAGAAAAAATGTCTTTTGCTTTGATATTTCTTGTATGAGTAAATTGTTGGGAGTGATCTTTTATAAATGGTTTATTAAGGATTTACAAAGTTGCTCAGTATCTGATAAATTGCTTTATCTGTCTCTGTGATTTGTCCTAAAAATTCAGAGGACAAAGTTGTTTCATATATAGTTCCCATGGTCGTTTGGACAGGGCCCAGTTTCTGTGGGCCACAGAACGCTTTCAGCAGAAGACAAGGTGAAACGCTTGCTGGTGAAGGGTAGTTCAGTGCACAGGGGCAAGCTGCAACACAGGGGGTTTCGGGAATACATTCTACCCAGCCACACCTGCATCACAGCCCTTCTGCTTTCATCCTTATCAGACATTCTCTTCTCAGGCTGTTTCAGTGAAGAACTTCCCACCGACAACACTGCACAAGGGTATCTCTTTCTCCATTACGGGATCTGACCTAACAGTGTAACACCTAGTTATACAAATAAGGCTTCTCCCTCTGAACATGGGTACTCAAATCCTTAAAATTAGATGATATATGCCGCAGACACTAACTAGGTCCTATTGCCGTTATTTTCAATGGGAAAAACTGTAATGGCTATTGGTCAGTGCTTAGGCATTTCCTAAAATGAAACGTGAACTCACACCACCTGCTTTCCTCCTGCTTCTTGGCCTCTATAACCATGTGAGCCCATTTTCATGTTTCCTGTATATCCTTATAGATTGGTTTTGTTAGTTCTATTTCTCTGGAGAACCTTGACTAAAACAGTAGAATACAGTCTGTGACTGCCCACACCTCTCCAGCCATTCCTGCAACTAGCTGATTTCCAGCAGCCAGCACCTGAGATTCTTTGCCTGTGGACTTGCACAGTCTGCTCTAGCTGCTAGGACTTTGTCTTCTAGTTAATGCCCTCTGGGAGCACTTCTCGCCCAATGACTGCCTGGAGTGGGAGGATAAAGACGAAAGTTCCCTTAAACTCCCCCACACACTCCACTCCTTACCCCTGCAAATGAAGTATTTGCACTTGAGACCTTGTCTTAGGTTTTTGCTTTTAAGGAGCCTAAGCCAAGGCTTTTTTTTTTTTTTTACCATAAACTTTATGTACTGTGGGTGACTATGATGTTTTGTTCTGGCAATATCCCAGATGGACCTTCCCTTTACTGATACTCCACATGCTTTTCAAGGCATTTATGTGTGATTCTGACATTTTACCAATTTTATTTGGAATATACATCATTACTTTCCTCCTACATAATTTGTTTAAAATGTATTAAGTTTTGAGGATGGAAATTTTTCTTATATAAAACATCTTTGAAAAACATTATTTCAAGAGATATGCCATTGTAAAAACTTAAGCATTAAGAATCAAGAAATATCAAAAGGTGGAAACAGCTAAATGTCCATCAGCATTGATGAATGGGGGTATATACAGACAATGGAATATTATTCAGCCATAAATAGGAATGAAGCACTGATGCATGTTGCAAAGTGGGTGGACCTTGAAGCTATGCTAAGTAAAAGGAGCCATTCATAAAAGGCCACATATTGTATGACTCCATTTTATGGAATGTCCAGAACAGGCAAATATAGACAGAGAAAATAAATTAGTCGTTGACAGGGGGTGGAGGAAGGGCAAATGACAGTGATAGCTAATGCCTGCAAGTTTTCTTGTGTGGTGATAAAAAGTATTCTGGAATTAAGTAGTGGTGGTGGCTGCACAAGACCACTGAAATCAAGAGGTACTCGACCAGGAAAATGCTGACTGGGAAACTGCTTTGTGGAATATGCCTGTTGCTGCCTTGCATTGTTCTCTGTTTTCTAGTTGAGTGTGGACTAGACTGAGTTGATAAGACTTTCTAGATGGCTTCCTGCTCAAAGCAACTGATGACCCTCTAGGAAGATTGCCTAGCACGAAGCATATTCTCACAGGCTGCACAAAGATTTCACTCAGTGAACTCAAGTTGTGTTGTGGCCTTTGGGGTTTCTGCAGAAGCTACTCCAGTCCCCTCAGCTCACAGCACCACTCATGAGCACCACACCTGTTAATCTTAGGGATGAATCCCAAGTAAGAATGCATTCCCCTTTTAAGGTCCCAAACCTTTGGATATTTCTATTTTCAGGTTACAGGCATTTCAAAATTAGATCCAAACATATAATCATAGCAATCAGATCTTCCCTTCAACTTCTAACCCTAGGTCTCAGCTAGCAAGCATGGATTCTTGTCAAAAAATATTTTCACTGAGCAGTAAGAGTTTACAATCACAATGGAGTGATATTTTACACTTAAAGTATGTCTGCTAACACCTTTCTCCTCCCAAAAGGGATAATGACTTCAACATCAATCCTAAATGCAGTCACTTCATGTTTGGATGCCACAACCTTTGAGGTCACTCGTATCTTTTACTCTGGTGCTAAAGTCTCATTGGTTTCAGCTTGACTTCCATAGAATTGGTGCCAGGCATCATGTTAGGTGTTGGAGTTGCAGTGGAGAACAAAGCAGACACATCTCCTGCCCTTGTGGAGCATATAAACTATAATGACTATTGGGGAAAAGAGACATTAATATTTTTAAAATTTATTTTATTCAATATAGTTGATTTAAAATATTGTGTTAATTTCTGCTGTACAGAAAAGTGATTCGGTTATACATAATATGCATTCTTCTTATTTTCTTTTCTATTATGTTTTATCACAGGATACTGAATATAGTTCCCTGTACTACTGGGCTATATAATAGAACTTTGTTGCTTTTTCATTCTATAGTTTGTATCTGCTAATCCCAAAGTCCCAACTCATTCCTCCCCAACCCCACCTCCCCTTCGCAACCAAAAGTCCGTTATGTCAAAAACAGACATTAATTTTTAAAAATCACCAGCATATATATTTACAACTTTGATGAATACTCTGAAGATGCCATGAGAGAAGGAGGAGAGACCTCACTTAGACCACATGGTCAGGAAAGGCTCTTGAGAGAGAGAAGTATGAGCTAGATCTGAGGGATAATAGTTAACTAGGAGGGTGTGGGTGGGAGAGTGGGTTAGGGAAAGGCCAGCATTCCAGCTAAATGAAACTGCATGAATAAAAGACCCCAGTCAACAAGAAGCTGGGTGCTCTACAGGAATTGTAAGAAGGCAGATGTGCTGAAGTAGATGGGCTGAGGGAGCCGGTGGCATGGGAAAAGGCTGAGAAGGAGAAGAAAGCCATAGTTAAGACTTTTGTCTTTATTCTAAAAGTAGTGAGAGGTCATTTGATGGTTTTAAGCAGGATTATTCAACTATTGGAATCAGCTATGGTGTTGATATATGTTAATTAGAATAAAAAACTTAGGTAATGCTTTAGATTAATATTATAATTTAGGAAGCTTCTTTGAAAATTATCATAGAGAAGCCTAGGGCAATTAGATGAAGGATTCTTAGGATAAATGTGGCTTTTGTAAACAGACTTGGTGCAATGGTACAAAACAAGTTTTCAGAAAACAAGTATCGGTAATACGTCTCTGTAATTAATATAAAAAATTGAGTTGTAGAAAAGGACCTTGTGCTTTTGGATTCCAGTGAAATAAAATGATATTAAACATGGTTGGCGTCTTTTGACACTGTGGTTCATTTGACAGAACACCTGACATTAAAATTATAAGTCCAGATTGACATATTATTATACTTATTTAAATGATGGATTTATTTTCTTAATTGTACTTCTAAAACAGATTCATTTTGTAAAGGGCACCTTTTCCAGGGGATCTTCCTGGGCCAGGGATTGAACCCAGGTTTCCTGTGTTGCAGGCAGATTCTTTACCATCTGAGCCACAAAGCACACACCCATCAGGCTCCTCTGTCCATGGGATTCTCCAGGCAAAAATACTGGAGTGGGTTGCCGTTTCCTTCTTCAGGTACCGAGGTGTCGAACCCGTGTATCTTTTGTCTCCTGCATTGGCAGGCAGGTTTTTTACCACTAGTGCCTCTTCGGAAGCCCCTAAAACTGAATATGTATTGTTAAATTTTGCATCTAAAAAGGTTGTTTGAGACGCACTTGAACATTTAAAATGGGTTAATAGTCATGATCATTGTTAACCATTTTCTGAAGGGACCAATATTGAAAATCACTTTTAAGATAGAATTTATAGTAATGTCCTTTATATTAAGGTGCTTTGATCCAAGAACAATACATTTTCAAACACAGTTTGCCTCTAAATTGTAAAGTTGAACATTTTCCATTCCCAACTATTCAGCAGTTTAATTCTTAGTTATACACCCCAGAGAAACTTTTGCACATATGCACCGAGCTAACACAAAATAACTCATGAAATCATTGATCATGATAGCAAAGAACTAGAACTCAAATGTCCAGAGAAATGAACACATAAATTATAGATTGGTCACATGGTAGGATACTATATAGCAGTGACATGATTGAACTATATGTAATAATGTGGAATGATCTAGAAATATAATACTGAGTGAAAAAACAAGTACCAGAGGACTGTACATAAGTAAGATACCCTTTCAGTTCAGTTCAGTTCAGTCGCTCAGTCGTGTCCGACTCTTTGCGACCCCATGAATCGCAGCACGCCAGGCTTCCCATCACCAACACCTGGAGTTCACCCAGACTCATGTCCATCGAGTCAGTGATGCCATCCAGCCATCTCATCCTCTGTCATCCCCTTCTCCTCCTGCCCCCAATCCCTCCCAGCATCAGAGTCTTTTCCAATGAGTCAACTCTTCACATGAGGTGGCCAAAGTATTGGAGTTTCAGCTTTAGCATCAGTCCTTCCAAAGAAATCCCAGGGCTGATCTACTCCAGAATGGACTGGTTGGATCTCCTTGCAGTCCAAGCGACTCTCAAGAGTCTTCTCCAATACCACAGTTCAAAAGCATCAATTCTTTGGCGCTCAGCTTTCTTCACAGTCCAACTCTCACATCCATACATAACCACTGGAAAAACCATAGCCAAGCAAAACTAAAAAATATATTATTTGGGATACAGACAAGGGGATGATAAAACACAAAATTCGGGCTAGTGGCTAGCTACCTGTGGAGGACAGGCAGGGAGGTAGGATAGGGAAAGAGCTTGTTATGTTGGTCAAAGCTTGGTCAGTTTTTAGGTCAGGTTTATGCATAGAGTACTCATGGTTGTGGTTCACAGCTATATTTTCACCCACTTGTCGACTTAAAAAAATGCACAATGTGAGAGTTGCAAAATAAGTTTTATTTGGGGCAAAATGAGGATGGCCGCCTGGAAGACAGCAGCTCAGATAGAAACTGTTCTAAAGAGATAGGGAGGAAAGTCAGCATATATGTGGTTTTGGTGAAGGGGGAATATGTGCATTCAAGCCCGTATTTTTTCCAGAAGGTTTCTGCTAGTCTCATGATGTTTTCTGCTAGTCACAAGGAACAGTGATCACCATGAAGGATTTTAGTGTTTTTCTAGATATGAGGAGATACAAGAATTGGGCTCATAAAATTGGCTCCTTAAAATATCTAACTATCTGAATTCCTGTCCTGGCAGTCACCCCCCCACCCCAGCTCCTTTCAGGAGGTGCTGAGGGTCAGCAACTGAGCAGCACATGAGCTAATCCTTGTAGAAGTAGATGGGAAGTGCAGATTTATAACTGACACACTCTTTTGTATGTCTAGTTTAAAAGGTTATACATATACAGATGCATATTGATGGAATAATAGTAAGAAGGTCCTTAATACTCTGTATATATTTATATGCATATGGCAGGAATAATTTAAGAATACAAATCAAACTGATAACTGGGAAATTTTGAGATGTGTGGAGAATTTCTCTGTCTATAAAAGTTTCATTTAAATTTGATTTCAGAAAATTTCTATTACATTCATTGTTCAGAGGGTTAGCTGATATATTTGATTTTTATAATTTTATAATAGGTGGCAAAAACAAAAAGAAATAAGGACATCATGAATCAACATCACATTAAGAAATAGATTTATCAAGCTCTGTTTTAAAGAATTCTTAAACATAAGAGCTACAACTCTTTTTCCCCCCTCTGAGAATACACCATATTTTATGTTCTTTATAAACTTGCAAGGTTGACATGAGTTAATTGCATAGTTGAAAATGGTATTTACCTGGGACCAATTTATCACTATTATTGTATCTCATGAAAGCCTAGGTTGCAATTAGCTTTCTGTTCATTACTATGTCACTTTAATGGTGAAGTATTTGTATAATGTACGTTCTATGGTACTCTTCTTCTCTGTGAAATTCAGATAGCATTTTACTTTAGTAACAAATCTTGAGACTTCTACATTAAGACAAAGGACAGTTCACTTGCACTTGTGCTCTGCCCCACAAATATTCTTGATGGGTGAAGTAAATACTCTTAGTGCAGTGTTTATCCTGAATGTTTAAGTCCGAATTGTGGAAAAAGAACCTGTGTATTCTTTTTGAGATTTCTATAACAGAGATCTACAGAAATGTTACCCAGTTCAGTTTAGTTCGGTCGCTCAGTTGTGTCCGACTCTTTGCGACCCCATGAATCGCAGCATGCCAGGCCTCCCTGTCCATCACCAACTCCCGGAGTTCACTCAGACTCACGTCCATCGAGTCAGTGATGCCATCCAGCCATCTCATCCTCTGTCGTCCCCTTCTCCTCCTGCCCCCAATCCCTCCCAGCATCAGAGTCAACTCTTCGCCTGAGGTGGCCAAAGTACTGGAGTTTCAGCTTTAGCATCATTCCTTCCAAAGAAATCCCAGGGCTGATCTCCTTCAGA
>NW_011494707.1:1125831-1128841 GCF_000754665.1 Bison bison bison | reverse complement strand
ACTCTCCACTTTCACTTTCATCAAGAGGCTTTTTAGTTCCTCTTCACTTTCTGCCATAAGGGTGGTGTCATCGGCATATCTGAGGTTATTGATATTTCTCCTGGCAATCTTGACAATATAGAGAAGTATAAAAATTAGACTTATCATCTCAGTGTCATTGAGCAATCAATGGATGTTAGGGTACTGAATTGGTGGTCAGAAGAACTGAGTTTGAGTTTCCAGTTTCATATTTGCTGAATTGTGACATTTATTTAGTATCTTTGTGCCTCACCTTCCTTGTATTTATAAACAGAGATAGTAGCTGTTCTATCTTCTTCATAGAATTGTTATGAGAGTGGCAATAAGTTGATGCACATTAAAAACCTTTATAATCTCAAGTAATAAGCTAAAGTTTGTCACTAGAGAAAGATCTTATTTATTTTTCATATATATTAAAATTCACAGGGGAAGGGATAAATTGAGGGATTGGGGTAGATATATACACACAATGTGTGCTTAGTCGCTCAGTTGTATCCGACTCTTTGTGACCCTACGGACTGTAGCCCCCCAGGCTCCTCTGTCCATGGGGATTCTCCAGGCTAGAATACTGGAGGGTGATGCCATGCCTTCCTCCAGGGGATCTTCCCAACCACTATATATAAAATAGATAACTAAAAAAGACCCACTGTATAGCACAGGGAACTCTACTCAGTACTCTGTAACAACCTATATGAGAGAAGAATCTTAAAAAGAGTGGATAGATGTATACATATAACTGATTCAATCTGTTGTACACCTGAAACTAACGTAACTTATCAGCTGCTGCTGCTGCTGCTGCTAAGTCGCTTCAGTCATGTCCGACTCTGTGTGACCCCATAGACAGCAGCCCACCAGGCTTCCCTGTCCCTGGGATTCTCGAGGCAAGAGCACTGGAGTGGGTTGCCATTTCCTTCTCCAATGCATGAAAGTGAAAAAATAAAGTGAAGTCGCTCAGTCGTGTCCGACTCCTAGTGACCCCGTGGACTGCAGCCCACCAGGCCCCTCCGTCCATGGGATTTTCCAGGCAAGAGTACTGGCGTGGGGTGCCATCGCCTTCTCCGACTTATCAGCTATATACCAATAAAAATTTTTAAAAGACATAAATTTCAAATATAATTTCATAAAGTTTCTCAGATCTGTCATACAATAAACAATGGTTTTATAAAAATTAAAAAATTCACAGTAAATTAACAAAAAGCTTACTTAGGGCATTTAAAAAATCACCCTGTAAACTAGATTAATTTCTTAATAGAAATAAGAAAATGCCTTTAGGGTCCACTTGAAAAATCACTTTATTGATTTACACACAAATGAATGCACACAAGAACTACTTAGATGTAAATGTCATGAAAAACCTCCACAGAACCTGCAGGATATCTACATTTGTAATCAAGTCAAATCCTCCTTTTGCTATTTAACCTCCAGAGAGACCAGTACAGTCGTTTCTCTTCTTTGTTTAGGTATGCCTCCCATGAATGTCTGCTGCTGTCATCAATGTAGTAGTGTTATGGACAGGTTGGATGGACTCCTAGGTTTGGAATTTTTTTCCCTGGTACCTGGTTTGGCTTGTAGTTTTGAAGTCTTGATCAACTTACCTGCAAGTTGCCTTTGCCACAGAGAAATAGATTCATGTACAGAGAGACTGATAGTGCACACTAAATCCATTTGCTAATTTACAGCAAGAAATATTATAAACTTATTTGCATTATAACACTAATGTATTACCTTTGCTTTAGAGTTCCTGAAGGCTTTTGAATTCATTATCTCATTTTCGAATTTCACGATTTATGACTTTTGAACAGAATGATCTCATTCATTTCTAAACTGCTTATTTTCTCTATTTATCATGTGGAAAATACCATAAAGTGCAAATTAGAACAGGAGACCAAATCTGAGCTGTCAAAAATAGAACAATGTTAACAATTCTTCTCATTTCCTTCCTTTTCTATGCATATGTATATAATTGAGATCATGTTGTATATGTCATTGAAATGTCAAAGTTTCCTTTTTTTTCGGGTTAAGATGGCAATCTATGCCATTTGTAAAATCGTTGGAAAAGTTGTAGAAAGCAGACACAAGTTCAAATCAGAAAACGAAAACCACATACAATTTATTACTGTAGTTAATCATCGCTAACATTTTGGTGTATTTTCCTCCTGTGTTTTACTCCTTTTATTTTTTTAAAACGTAGTCGGGATCACTCTAAGTCAGGAGTGCTTTCGGAGACAGCCTCTGGCTGGGTTGGGAATAAGACAGCTTCTATTCTCCAGCGGACTGGAAGCTGCAGATCAGCACTCGTCTTCCTGGACAGGGGTAGCAACACAATATTTTCTTTTCAGGCTCCCTTGTTTCCGTATTCTAGCTGACTCTGTGTCTTTTTGTGGAAGGGTTGCGACCCCGGAAAGGCCTTCATGGCTAAGTCCCCACTCCAGGGGCTGCGGCTCGCAGAGGGGCCAGCCCATCCTTAACCCTCCAGAGGTTATTATCAGAACGTACTCCCACGTGGCCCTGAATCCTCATATCTTGCTGTTTTCGATCTTTTCTCGTCGAGAGAAGCCTTTTAGGTCGGACGATCTCTCTCAGACTCTCGGGAGATCCTGGTAGGCCTCTGTCACAGAAAACCAAGGGTCCGAGCCTCTCTGCCTTGCTTTGCGAGCAAGAAGTGCGTCCCTTCTCGCTTGCCTTATGCCTGGCAATGCGGAGACCGCACTACCATGCCTCCAGCCAGAGGGGGGGACGCTCAAGTGCTACCCTCTGCTTTCCAGCCGGTAGCCGTGGCTCCCAGAAAACCACCGATCAGACCACCAGGGTCAGTTTTATGTTGTCCTGAGAGCTCGCACAGGAGGCACACAAGACCATCCACTCGAGCTCCGTTGCAGACGCACCCCTTCCCTCCCCTTCGGTTCGTCCGGACCTCCCGCAGCTGCAAGCGCGCCAGGCTGAGCGGCCTCGGCCTTTGACAGCTCGGCGCGAGCACCTCCAGGCCTCTAGT